>NC_143583.1:88250431-88555772 GCF_048544385.1 Mastigoproctus giganteus | reverse complement strand
TTAAGTTATTTAATGTGCAAGTAGATGTAATGAAATATCATATTCATATTACATTATTATTTTGTCTTCAGAGTCGCCCTCGATTACCTGAAAGGTCAATTTTTTTCGACGTCATTCCGCATTTCATTATGAATGACGCTACCATTACTGAAATAACTACCAGTAAAATAATGGGGTTAATTTAAGTTGTTAAGGACACGAAAATTAGCAAAATGTCGCTACCAACTGCGAAAAATTAACGCTTGTCATTACGCATAAACAAATATAATGTTAACCCTTACGGACCAATTTGCATGTTGTGCGGTCCGGAAAAAACTTAGAATCTCTGACAGAGGGCACTCTATTCCTTCTGCACGAGATTGCCTAACTACACCCTGATTGAAGAGGCCTGTAAGATTTTCTCCTGTCTTCGACGGGACCCCAACTTCTCCAAATGAGTGACAATGAGCGAAAACGATCTACTGAATAATATCATGGTCGTCCGAGGAGATGGATGACAAAATGAAAACGCCAGTTTTCGTTACCTGTTCCCTATTACTCTTTCCTTCGTGGCTGGCACAGTTATGGAACCTTAAAGTCGTGGATTTCCGCTATGAAACTTGGATTTTTTTCATTCTGTGAAATAGGCACACCAGACTATTGATTACGCAAAGTCTGTAGACACGATATAATCGTGACTTTAGTTGTCAACGCTTATCTGAAACAGTCACTCGACTAGTTCCTCAGATTACCTATGACATTAGTAACAACTATTATAAATAGGCGTAATAACTAATTATGATGAAATTTGGATGGCCGAACTAATTGTTCTCTACAAGAGGGAAATATAAAATTTTATGAAAATCCATCTAATAGGAGTCGAGTTATTACATGCGGAAGGATGGGAAAGGCAATAGACGCTTTACGAATATATGCTAACGCCTAAAAAAAAAAAAAAAAAAAAAAAAAAGGCATGCATAAAATGTGCTTAATGTGAATATAACATTTTCGGTCGTACAGGACCTGCCAATCTCGCTTGCTTCGCAGGTGTGACGTGTACAGCATTATGATTATGGCTTGATTCAGTATGAACTTGGAAAAGCAGTGTTGTTGCTTTCTTGTATTTTTTGCTGATACTAAAAAGAATTTTCAGGTCTTGTGCAATTTTTTAAATAGGATAGTATGAAATACCGAACACTTATTCTCCCTCGCCAGGTATCGTTTGCATCTGAATTACAATGCATGTAAGAAAAAATATTAAGATGGAATTTTTTTTATCCATGCTCTCTGTTACAGGGCATCAGAAATGTGGCCGAATTAGTCTCTCTCACACACACAGTTAGTAAAAGAAATAGCGAAGCATAAAAATACAAACATGCCTTCAGAAATCCTAAAATAATCCCAGACCAACTTAGATTTGAATGTTCGCCAATTCCAGTCTTTGTCGCACGTTATATCTTGCAAAATTCTGGTCACAGTGTATTCAAAAATACCATTAAAAAAAACCTTATCACCTTGAATATAAAACTGTTTCTGTAGTCTGCTCGGTGAATATCCCCCCATCCACACACACAAGCATATATGGAAGTTTTCTCTCGGAGCGTCTGGTGCTGACTCTAATACGATGGAGATTACATAGAAGACGTGTTTGGAATTTCGAAAGTGCTATTATCAAATACAAAATCAGCATGCCAATTCAGAATGCTTTCTTTCGTTGTTCCTGTTTGTTTGCTTCGCATTTCTTTCCTTTAAATCAAATTTTCTATCGGAAACAAACACAGGCACTGAGCAAACATCCACGATTTCGTCACCGATATTTGGACCTAAAGTGTTTGAAATAAAACTTAACGGTCGAAGTTATCAAAATCATAAGGAAATCAAGAATAACATGCTTTCCTCGAGCAAGTAACGAAGGTAAACATAAGATAGCTTTCAGAAAAAAAAAAAAGTTTCCGACGGCTGATTGAACTTTACAAACAACAGGGTTGTACATCCCTCGTTACTTATTACATTAGTATAACGGTGATATTAGCTTGAATTGTTCAGCAAATTCAATATCACATATTTACTTTAGAAATGTGATTGTAGCTGGAAGATATCTTTTAATCTCTACTCAGCGAAACCCTCTCGATTATTGATTTATTCTTGCAAGGTTAGAAAATAAATCTCCGAAGAAAAATTACACGAAGTAGTAGTAATTTGGTCGGTCGCACCGAACACTTCGGAACGGTTGTTTACTTATCAGTTTTTATCTTTATATTCAAGCAGTTTATCTTTTCGGTGAATTGCCTTTTTTTTTTTTTTTTTTTTTTCTTTTTGTATTTAGTTTTTGGTTATCATAAGTTAAGGTCGTGTTTATTTTGGTCCACTTTCAAAACTATTAAATAGCATCGATGTGAAAAATATTGTGTAAACGGAAGAAGCTTAATGTTAAAAAAATATTTAGAAAGGGTTTTTACAGTTTCTTTTATACCAAATAACAAAATAGAACAACGATGTTAACAGGTTTACAAACCCTAATCTGTGATGAAAATAGAAAGCCAGATCGTTTTCAGAAACATTTATACTTCAAACTTAGTCATACTTTAAATTTAACTCCCTATTTATTTAACATAAGACTTTAGAGAGTGAAACTAAAGTTTCTCCATAAAATACTCTATAGCACTGTTTTAAATACTACCTGTTTTGTTCATATCCTCTGCAAGAAATACCAGGTCTTCTAAAACGTTTACTGTGCCCCTTCAAATATGGCCGATATACGAGGGGGAAAGGAGGGTCGAAAAGTTCATGGCCTTAGTATTAAAGGGGAGTGGTGTAGTGTAAAATTTCTGTACTTAATGTATAACACTTCAAATTGTAACCCACCAAGTTTCATGCAGTTTCGATAACATTTTTTATTATTTAGAGGTCCTGAAGTCAACAAAGTTGTGTGAATGAGGAAAGATGGACAAAATCAGTAGCGGTGTATTCATCCAATATTGGGGGGGGAAGGAGCTAATGCCATAGGCAATTCATGAGGATATTGTTATAATATTAGTGGAGGATATCCTTCTCTATTCCATGGTTAAGAAATGAGCAGCAGAATTTAAACAAGGGAGGTAGAGCCTGGAAGATGATTCACCTATGGAAGACCTACAACGTACATCACCACAGAAGTTGTTGTAGGAGTGATCGACGAGTGACATTTCGGTACATTGCAGTTTTGGGCATCTCATCTGAACGTGTGTACCACATAATAACAGCTTCTTGCTGTGAAAATGGTCTCAGCACGATGGATCCCAAAGTTGTTGGTAGCAGATCAAAAACGCACAGGAGTTGTCAAGTCATTTGCATCATCTTCAAGCAAATCCAGGAAATTTCCTTGCAAGGTTTGTGACTATGAATGAGACATGGATTCATAACTTTCAGCCAGAGACAAAGGAGTATTCCAAACAGTGGAAACACAGCTCTTCTTCCCCTCCAATGAAATCCATGTCGATTCCTTCTGCTAGCGAGGAAATGGCATCGATTTTTTTGGAGTGTTGCTAGTGGATTATCTTCAGAAAGGCCACATAATCACAAAGGCATATTACGCAGACCTTGTCAGGTGTTTCCTTAAAAACATCGAGTACAAACACCGAGGAAAACTCAGAAAAAGAGTATAGTTCCACAAGGAAAACGTGCCTGCTTACAAGTCTGTCATTTCGATGGCTGCACTGCATGAGTGTGGCTTTGAAATCTTGGACCATCCTCCATACATATTCATCAGATTCAGCAGCATTGGACTTTCACTTATTTCCTAATTTGAAAAGAAAAAAAAATACCTGCCTGGCAGGCATCTGTTTTCCCAACGACATTGAATGCATTTCAGGAGGCCCTTTCTTCGCAGTTGGAATCAATGCAAACGCATTGCAGCGTCGATGGAAAAAGTGTATAGACTCCAAAGGGAAATATGTTGAGAAGTAACATGTTACTAGACTCCTCAAATAAACCCTTATACTCGCGCCACGAACTTTTCAAACACCACTCCCCTCCCCTCCTCGTAGTTTGATTAATGTGCTCTTATCAGAAGAGAAATTTCAGTGATTTGGACATCGATCCCTTTATTGACTTCTTATCAAATAATCATCAAACGTTTTATTGGTTTAATTAATTACTAAATAATAAAGATATTGTTTTTGTAATTAATAATTGTTTAATAATAAGTTGATGTCATTTCTCAATGCATTAATTTTAGCATTGCATATTATTGTGAAATAATTTGTAAAACATATTACTTTGATGTTTATTTCGTTGCTATTTTTTGCATACCCATGCATATTTTGGGGTAAATACATTTGTACAGTTAATCATTATGAGTTACGATAACATCACATGAAAAATTTTCGATTGCAACATATAAATCAAACAGATCTTGAAACTCTCCGAATATTCTGCTTTGAGGCATAGGAAAGCGGATTCATTTCCCATTTCTGTGTTACTTGTAAGGATATTCACATAATTGGTTCCTAAATAAAAGATCAAACACTTTTGAGAACACACATCTAATACATTTACTAGTACTAGAAAACGCTCATCAACAGAAACAAAATATAAAAAAACATGTATTATAATACTGTAAGTTTTAACGTATTATAATATAATTATGTATATGAAATAAGTCAATATGATAAACTATAATTGGTGTATATTATGATTATTTATATTAGACTTTGTTCTTTTCTCTGATTCTGGAAAGTTTGGGTTTAGTATATGAGAAAAAATGCCACATAACAAAACTTGAACACAAACACTTACCATTTCAGGAGTAATGGTGTATACAGGATGATTCCTCAGATATTTTCATTGCTTTTATGTATATTTTTTGATTTTCTGAAATTCATTTTTCGCAAGGTCAGTGATATATTGATATTGAGATTTTTCTTGTTAGGCTATAAATTCTCTAAAATCCGCTCTTTTGCCTTGATTCCTTGTATTCCAAGGAACACAACTTGGCATTGGTGACAAACAAACCTCAGCTTATAACGAAAGCTGCTACGTGTCACTTATGTATGTCACCTTCGAAGCAACATATTGATACAGTTCGGTAAGTGGAAACCTTCTTTGTTGTCAGCCGCCCATCTCTGGTTAGCCAAAGGCTTTCCGTATCCTCCACTGTCGCAGTGCATGTTTCAACACGGTAATTAGCTGTCATAGGCCTTTCCACCAAAATTGCATCTCCAGCCATGCTTACCTCTACGAAAATCTATGGGGCTTAGCGTGGAAACACAACTGAGTGTCACTAAAAGAGACATGTACGCTATGCTGTGTGAATGGTTGAAGGTGGAAAAAAAGTTGGACCGTCAAGGCCGCAGGCACACAATGGTAACAGCATGCTTTAAAGAGAGGTTAGCAATGTCGGGAAAAAGAGAAACTTCATTTTCAGAGTAAGGCCTTTGGTATGCCGTGGCACGTCAAGGTCTCCTGTTAGCGTGCCTCTCTGATTAGCTAAAGTGTGTATCCCATAATGCAGCAGTCCATCTTCGCACTGAATTTCGGCGATTGTACTTTTCCGTAATACAGTGCTGCCCAAGACTGTGCAATGGTAATGTTTTTTTTTTTGTTTTGTTTTTTGTCATAAAGACCTAACTAGAATGTCACTTATAAATAATTTAAAAGAAGTTCGAGGGTGAGGGAACCTTTGGCCCCCTTGTACATGGCCCTTGTTCTGTTATGCCGTACACCGACGTAACGCAGTTTAAACGACCTTACTAAACATTCTCTGAGAGAGAAGCACCCTGAAAGTTGCCATATTATCTACCATGTTGTCTCACGTAGTTGGAAAGGGTCCAGCAATTGTTCAAAGCTTACTGTCTTGAAATCGGAGATGAAGGCATGGGATATTTATTTATTGTTTTATATATATATATATATTTTTTTTTTTTTTTTAAAGTCCCCAGACATCCTGTCTTTGAACATCCGTGAAGACATTATCCTTTCCCGGGTTATATGCGAGATTGTATTCTCACTTTCCCTTCCCCACCTATTGTCCCACGGCGGTTTTGTTGCTTGGTTCACTGTTCTGGAAAAGGCAACACGTTAACTGCCTTTTCTTCAATTTCGAGAGCAAGTACGAACTGGTTATTCATCGTATTTAATTCAGTTATTAATTTATATTCAAGCATAATTGAACTATTTAGGTCTTGTGCATTGGCTACCCTTCTTATTATTTTCTTATACAAGGGATCCTGCTAATGGAAGGAATTTGCATTACTGCATTGGAACCAGAGTATGATCTCCCACTTTCGGGATTGAGTTTCTTCTGACCCGTTGAGCTGAGGCACGATTACCTAAACTTTATTTGCTAGTTGTATTCATCATAACTAACCAACTTCCATTTCCGGTGACCAATTTTCTTTAAAAAGGTTACCCTTTTGATTAACGTTGTTGTTGTTATTTGGTTTTTAGGAGCATTAGCAACTAAGGCATATTGCTCCGGGGGTATGCGGTGGTCATTCCCTGACCTTTCCGCATCTTCCGTATTTGGTGGTCACGGGCTCGAACCCCGGTCCAATCAAGAAGTGTGTTACGCACTACTGCTCCTGTCCACCTAGCTATGGAGGCGCCTGATTAACGTGATGTCTTGCGAGTATAAAGTGACAGAATGAATCAGTTAATTGTAGCTAGCCTCACTTGAACTTGTTATAGCTCACCGGTCTGCAAAATTTAAGGACCAGTCATGTTTTCACCTGTAGCTTCTCATAGGAGTGGCCTGGATATGAGAGAAGCATACCAAAGGAACCTCGTTGAGGTACAGAAATGATGAAGAATACAACACCGACACAACAACGGAAACAAAACGGTATAGAGGGACTTTATTCAAAAATCGCAACATAGCACTGGCTGCCATGATACAGATACATCACTGCCAAAAAATTAAACAAAGGGAAGAGGTGGTCCTCAGTAGGAGATATGGCTATCCCTAATGTCCATGCAGGCTTTGCACCACCTGTCCATACTTAGAACAATGTTGTTGATTGATAAGTTCTTGCGGTAACATCGCCCATTACTCTGTCAACGCCATCTTCAGCTGGTGAACATTTATTTTCTGGTGGGTGTGGATGTGCTGCTAGGCATCTCCCCAGAGCGCCCCATATGTGTTCGATGGGATTTAGATCGGTAGAAGGGGCAGGTCAAACCATACGAACAATATCCTCACTTTCCAAAAGCATATCAACAGCTGCAGTACGATGGGGTGTGGCGTTATCATCCATAAACACGAACTCGCGGCCAATGGCACCTCGGAACAGAGCAAACGGGGTAGGATTACCTCAGTACAGTAGCGTGCACCGGTTACAGTACCGCCTTCCAGTATCTGGAGTTGTGTACGTGCATCCAAGATAACGCCTCCCCAGACGAGAACACCTCGACCGCCATATCGATTCCTTTCAGTGATGTTTGCGGGGTGAAGGCCTCCGTAGCCGAGTGGGCAGGAGCGGGAGTGCAGTAGCACACGCTCTTTGAGTAGACCGGGGTTCAAGCCCCTGACTGCTGAATACGGTCGATCTGCCAACCCGCACTGGACCAGCGTGGCAGATTATGGTCCATTTCCCTCAGCATGAATTGTTGAGGAGGCTTCCACCCTGCAGTGGGTTGATAATGGCTGCACTTTACTTTTTTTACTTTTACCGTGTGCCAGCCTCTCGCCAGATTAGCTGACGTCCAGAATCGCTGCTGAGACTGAATCTACTCTCATCAGTAAAGAGTACCTTAAATAAAGATTTTGTGGTTGTAACCTTTAGAAATAGTGTTGGTCCTTAAGTTTTGCACACCAGTATATATTATTATTTCACATGTATATCAGAATTCCAAGACCAGTTTGCGCCATCGCCGCTTTATCAGTAAAGATTTCTTTAAAATATGGACAGTGAGCTTTCGGTTTGCTTTCATTTGAATGAAACTATCATTGTCCCCCCATTGAAATTATTCCCTTTACGCGCTAACAACGGTCTTTTGAGGATATAATATCCGATGAAATCAGGTCAAGAGGAGTTGTGAGACATGTGTATCTATCTAGAGGACAAGAATTCCAGAGATGTATTTCACGTGAAAATCTTTCAACAAGATATGTTTGTGTTGATTATCTTACATGATATGTAGGTTGAAGTGCCACGAAAGCTTACAATGTAACAAAAAAATAAAATATTAAATGATATATTTTTATGTTGCTATAATACACAAAAGTTTGTGCAGACAACTTTCCTAAAAACATAACTTTATTTATTTTGAACTTGTTGATTAGCTTTATCGTTGATTGAATTGTTTGTTATTTTACCAAAACGAACTTGAAAATGCTAGGGTTTGCCGCTATCAGAGTGGTAAAAGTCGGAAATAAAAATGAAAAGTGTTGATATTTCAAGTGCATTTACCAACACAAATTGGTAAATCCTTGGATTTAATGGATTTCGTACTTTTACCACAAACAAACGAGCATTCTCATTAAAATGTAAAAAAAATTACTGAAAACCTTTTTACGCAATTTTTTTTAATTTTCTTATTAATTTTAAGAATTAAAGAATATTATTCTTTGTAAACAAAATTCAGATCTCTTTTAGAGATTGGTTGTAAAAATATTGAAAACTGTTTTATAAAATAATCTTGATCTCCTGTTTTAAAAAACTAGGATAAAAAATAAGTAATTTGTTCTCGTCAACTTAGGATTAAACAGTTTACTTCCCCTTAAGTGACACAGAGGTCAACTAAAATTAATTTTATGGAATAAAGCAGATGGATGAATCAATTCTATAATTTGTTAAATAACATCCTAAGGTTTAAAGCCTTAAACACCTCAATTAGATCTCTAGTTTCTATTACCTTTCGCCGTAACCTAGTTTTCCAGTACTGAAATTTTCAGAACTGAAGTCTTTCATGGTAGGATACCCCATTGAGTCCTTAACTTATCTTATTGCTCTCCTCTGAATCCATTCCAACAGTTCCTTGCTTGTTCCCTGCTTGCAGAA
This sequence comes from Mastigoproctus giganteus, assembly GCF_048544385.1. Classification (NCBI taxonomy): domain Eukaryota; kingdom Metazoa; phylum Arthropoda; class Arachnida; order Uropygi; family Thelyphonidae; genus Mastigoproctus; species Mastigoproctus giganteus. Next base: position 88,546,815 of record NC_143583.1, on the reverse strand, counting down.
TTCCTGTTCATCATTGACAGAACACCACTAGCTATCCTAGCAGCCTCTCTGCACTGCTCAGAAAATTCATATCAGACATTTCATTTACCCCTAGGTCTCTTTCTTTTGTCATCACTTTGAGCATGGTACCATCCAATTATTATTTTATTCTCGTATCACTGCTGCCCATATGCAGTACTTAACTTTTATCAATGTTCAACTTTAATCCACTTCTCAACCTACTGCCTAATTTTTCTTATTGAATTAGTCTGCCTTGGCTCCTGTCATTTACCTACCTGGCAACTTTTGTGTCATCTGTTGAAAGCGAAGAGGGTTAAACCTGGAACACCACCATTCATATCTTTAACTTCCAAAAACTGTATTGGATTTAAAACATAAAAATATAATAGCATTAATTTGTATTTTTGTAAGACTGCGCGAGGATTCCAATAATGGATTTTTTATTTTGTAAATATGCAATATGAAGGTTTACCTTTTAAAAATCCCTAAAAATACGCTTTAATAAACCCAGTTTCTTTCAGTGACTTTGGTTATGTTTTATATAGGGAGTGAAATTTACCATAAGAGTTAAATGACAATGAGGTTGAATATTTGGCAAATTCTGGTGGCTATTTGATTATTTAAGCTATACCCATAATTAAATGGATTTCCTTTATAACAATTAAAAATTGAAATAACATAACTTTTATTTGGATTTAATTTTAAACTGTTTATTCATATGGCTCGCTGTGACTTTGATTGTCCTAACCAAGCAATTACAATCACATAGGGAGCAAATGGAGATATATATTTGTAAATCGTCAGCATAAGTAAGAAGTGAACACCTCTTTCAGGACGAAAAACCCCTAGAGGCATCTCTCCTACGTGAAACCGAACTCTTTCTGTTAATCGGTAGGTTTTTCATCCATTTGAGAGCCAGTGTCTCCTCTGCAAACTCGGAACGTTTTCACACCTTTGCTTGTCTCTCGAAAAGTTCTTGGGTATGAACGATATGAATGCACGTATCATCATTTAAAAGTTTTCTATCTGTCCTCTTCCTACCGGATTTTGGTCAGGCAGGGAGGTGGGTTTAATCATTGCTCCTGCCCTGCTTTCGAATGATAGAAGAAAGAGCCCCATCACACGAGAAAATGTCCTCCACTCTTTTCCACATTATGAGCACCTGGATTTCATTTTAAACTGTTTATGCCTCACAGCTTGCTGTGGCCTTGATTGTCCTATCCAAGCAAGTACAATCACTTATGGAGTAAATAGGTTTGTGTATTTTTGTGTATATTTAAGATATATTGAATGACGACCAAAATTGGGTTTCGTACGCATAACTTTTCGCCGTTTGTTTTATATTCGCAGAATGTTTCACGTGCTCATACCAAATACCTGAGTTTGAAAAGGATCACATCGAAGGCTTTCAGCTAACCCCTGTTAATTGCAAATTGGTGCTTGGTATATCCTATCAGAATCTTGAATAATTATGAACGAATTTCTTCAATTTTTCAAGAAATACTTAAGAAATGGGAAACTATTAATGTTGTCAGAGAAAGAATGGAAAGAAAATTTTTAAATTTATGTTAATTTTATTACGTATACGAAAGAAAATCATTTTTTAATTTCTTTTTTATTATTTTTATCATTTTCTAAATAGTTTGAAATACTTTCAATAAATACTTACTATTTGCCGTATTTAATTAGGGTTGATGTTAAAATTATTTTCTTCAAGCCTATAGTTATGCAAAGCTGCAAATAAAAATGAAAATTATGTTATACCAACCCATTATACTTTACTTAATGTTACATTAATGCCCATAATACAAATTACAGTATATTTGATTAAGGAAAACTGTTGCAATGTTAATATCTCTTCAGCGTGCTGTATAGGGTAATATAGACATACCTTTATCTTATGATATGGATCAAAATACTGCTTGCACACATCCCAAGAAGTCTTGTCTTTTACCGCAGCAGCTGATGTTGGCAAGATTTTCTGAGGGTGTCAATGTTTCAAATGAGGAAATTTAGAGCTTGGTAAACAATCCTAAATAACTTCAAGGGGTAAGAATAAAGGTAAACTTCAGCCTTTATCCACCCACTGCAGGATGGAAGCCTCCTCAACGATTCATGTTGAGCAAAATGGACCATAATCTGCCACGCTATCCAGTGCGTTGGCAGATCGACCATATTTAGCAGTCAGGGGCTTGAACCCCGGTCTACTCAAAGAGCGTGTGCCACTGCACTCCCGCTCCTGACCACTCGGCTACGGAGGCCTGTAGAAGAATACTTAGTCTTAACTGTGTCTACAGTAATGTCGGGAGTGTTATCAAAAAAAATGAACGAATTTGAACTCCCGGTTAGGACAACTAATATTGACATAAAAGGGCTGACAGAAACGTGTTGCCATCCAGAAATTGGGGATTGATTACGAATTCCATTATGGTATGTATAATGTATTTATGGAAGATAGAAGGGATAGTGAGATCATACTTCTTTTCAAAAGCAGCCTGAGCGCGAAAAGAGCTTTTGCTGTCTCAGAAGTTACTTCTGCTAGCATAGAATCTGCGTGGTGTGAGTTAGTTGAAAGCAAAGGTATATAGTGAGAGTAATCTACAGACCAGAAGATTTTGAAGCGTACGACAAGAGTATCTACACGGAGATGTAATGGGCCAGAAAATGTGAATGTCTTATAATGGGTGACTTCAATCTGCCCCAGATTGATTGGAATAAGGGGGAAGAAACTCGCCAGGGGAAAAAAAAATTTTTGAATAAACTAGATGATTATTATTTGTACCAGCATTCCGTAGCCGAGTGGTCAGGAGCGGGAGTGCAGTAGCACACGCTCTTTGAGTAGATCGGGGTTCAAACCCCTGACTGCTGAATACGGTCGATCTGCCAACCCGCACTGGACCAGCGTGGTAGATTATGGTCCATTTCCCTCAGCATGAATTGTTGAGGAGGCTTCCATCCTGCAGTGGGTTGATAATGGCTGCACTTTACCTTTTTTTTTTTTTTTTTTTTTTTTTTAGAGAAAATACTAGGGATAAGAACGTTCTTGACCACATCATAGAGCTTAATGTACAGGAAACATTGGCAGGTAGTGATTAAAATGTAAACCCCTGGCTTTTTGGCCGTGAAGGGCATTAAAGATTATCTCTCTCTCTCTCTCTATCACGCAGTCGTCAGTTGGAAGCTGAAGAAAGATGTTGCAGTAGTTAAAGGTACGGATTTTAATTTCAGAAAAGGGTACTATGGAAGTTTAAGGCGCTTCGTGGATTTATTAATTGAGCTGATTGCAGAAAGAGAGCGAATACATTAGAATCAGTACCTTTAAAGGAATAATTACGGAAGCCATGAACGCATATACAGCATGAGAAGGATGCCAGGATGGATGAATACGGAGCTAGCCAGTCTGACAAAGCAGAAATATTTTTGATAGGATGAGAAAGTTAGAGAGAGATGAAAAGTACTGAAGCCTGCATCAGATACAAGTTGATCAGTAATAGTACCACAGATAAGGTTAGGGAGACCAGGATGAGTATGAGAAAGCACTGGCTAAGAGAACAAAGAGTTTTCCATGTATGTGAATACAAAGAAGAACAAAACGAATTGGATCGTACCCTTGTGTACTGAGGTGTGGATAAGTCTTAGACAACCCAGCTTATGTTGCCGATGGATTATAAAAGGTACTTCGAATCGGTATCAAAAAACCCTTAAAACAACATCTTAACTGCTGTTTCCTTTTTCGTTATGTAGGTTACTAATTTGCTTATTTTGTAAAAACTGTATGATTCATAACTATTTTCCACATGCACGTTAGATGATAAGAGACTCAAATGCCATTCACTTAACAATCATGTACTGTATTTAAAACAAAAAGAAACGTAGTTGAATGGATAGGCAGCTCTGCGTACCTAGTCGAATGGATAGGCAGCTCTGCGTATGCCATCCCAATAGGAATAAGCTCTCAGCAGTTGGTATACTTTGTGTAGAAATTTCAGAGTGAATGAAACTGTTCGTTGAAAGAGCTTTCCTACCTTTGTATCTGCTTTTCGGCCACATTTAAGTAGTCACGCTATAACTGGTAGTGTAATATATGAAAGGAAGCATCAGTGCACGTTCCAGAAATAAATAAAACCAGAAGTATAACGGAGGATGGAAGAAGAAAATGGCAGGAATGTCCGGCTTTTTCCGGTCATATCCATGGTTGCCTGCAACATATAATTCAGCGAAATGCAGTTCTTTTAGGTACAGGTTATTGATTCTGAAATTAAGCTTTAGAGTTCGGCCCATTTGACTTTTCTATTTTTCCCTCATGACTAGGTATACTGCTGACGATCCCAATTATAGAGAATCCGTGCCTCGTAACTTGTCACTTACTCTGACATCCCGGTTATTAGCGCGCTCCAGTTTTTTTTTTTTTTTTTTTAGGTTCCATTTTCTTAAAGCGAAAGTGAACCCTGCAATATATCACCTGCTACTTCCTGTGTAAAGATCGATATCCGTAACTTAGAACTTTACAGGGCAGCGTTAGCGTAAAGTTTGAAGTTTGCGAACAGCTACGTGTAGTAACGCAGCGTAATCATATGCACGTATTACGGTTCTCTGGACTGCCCTAATTCATAACGAATAGATATTTCCTATAATTTGTCGGTTTTGCTCTTCCAGAAAATCATTAAAAAATATATGTGATAAGATTTAGTGAAAATAAGACAGAGTTTAACCTTTTTGTCAATAACAGTCTAAAATTGTGGAGAGAGTGAAAAGGCTACTGTGAAAAGCATGACTTAAATCTTTCTGTGTAATACGAAGCATCTCATTGTATTAGATAAAACAAATGAATCAAAATGTTATTTAAAAAGTACAGTATATATATTTTTTTCTTAACTTAGAGATTTAAAAATGTTTGAAAAGGATTTGTTAAATTTGAGAATATCAAAGTACGAATATCTCAAAATTTCGAAATATACAGGGTGTTTCAAAAATGATGGTCAATAATTTAAAGGTGAAAAGTACAAACTAAAATAAGCAAAAAAGTCCCAGTTAACGTCGGGCCGCAAATGAACCGTTTTCGAGATAATGCACATTTTCTGTTAAGATCTCCCATTGATTATGGGAACACTAGTTGAGCAAAAAGCTGTGAATCCTTTGCTAAGGGTGGTTTTGTTAAACATAAGATAATACATTCGTAATTTTTGGTTTCAACACCACAATATTTTACAGATGCTACATATTACAGGATGTTACAAAAGGTGTTCAAAATGCTGTCCTTGCATCCGTACGCAGCTTTGTATTCTTCTCTGCATTGAGTTGCGAATCCTCTCAGGCATTCTTTGGTCATTTCTGATTTGCTGAAAGGCTCCAACCCGACGCTGAAATTCCTCAACTGTGTTAATGTCAGAAGTGTACACCAAGCTTTTTACATGACCCCATATACAAAAATCCATAGGATTTAAGTACTCTTCGTTGCTGTAACCGCTTTCCATGTTGACTATCCTTTGACAAGTACTAGTATGCCTACTGTTGTTTGTTATTTGGTTTTTAGGAGCATTAGCAACTAAGGCCATATTGCTCCGGGGATATGCGGTGGTCATTCCCTGACCTTTCCGCATCCTCCGTATTTGGTGGTGACGGGCTCGAACCCCGGTTTAATCAAGAAGCGTGTGCTACGCACTGCTGCTCCTTCCCACCTGGCTAAGGAGGCGCCTAGTATGCCTACTACGTCTCAGATCATTGAGAGAGGGGAAAGTGGGAGAATGAGCATAACCTAACCTAAACAAAGAAGTCAGTGGTGAATCCCAACTAGAAATATGCAATATCTCGAATACAATTCACTTAAGGACCCATGTTTACTAGGGTTTTTTTTTTTTTTTTTTTCATATTGTAGTCTGTACAGTTCACCTTTAAATTATTGACCATCACTTTTGAAACACCCTGTATATAAATAATGACATATTTTATATATTTTAGAATGGTATATTTTAAAATGAAGGAATACTAAAACAAAGTTGAATTTAATTTAACAAATTAAGGTAAATGGTTCCAATGAAATAGGAAGTGTACAGCTGACTACTACGACTTATCGCGGTTGACGCTTTCACCTCTAAGTGATGCCATTGTGCTCACCGCAGTAATTGAAAAAGGGATGGTACAGAAAAACAGTATTTTTTTTTCTTTTTTATTTATTATTTTATAAGTTTCCATTTCGCAGAAACGATGTTTAATGTTCCGAGTGGCGTCACAACGGTACGAAAATTCCACCTTCTCTATATATCCAACGAAATGTCAATGGCCCTATCTACCTTCACGTAAAACAATTCGATGCGCTCCGCAAAACTTATTATCCGCTGGTTGTAGTACCGTACTAGCTCGCCAGCCAGCTGTAAGATTGATCATGAAGCAGAAAAATCCCTGTAACGAATCCGAACTGTCAGGAAAGTCGAAGATCGTGTGATATATTGAATCTAAACATGAATTGTAGTCTTGAGAGGCATTTATTTCTCCGAAATCTCACTCAGAATAACGGAAGAAATAAATACACAGCGAAATCTCGCCTACTAAATAACTTCCTTTTAATTTGTTGCGATTCGTAATTTAATTTTCTCATACCGATTTAGAAAATATTAGGAATTTGGGAAATGGAAGAAAAAGCTGTCCGTAGCTGTACTGTTAGAAGTAATACGTGAAAATATGCAGTACACGTCTGTAATACACTTCCTTAAATCTTGCTTTGCTTGATCAATCTTATCACAGAAACGGATGATTCCACGTTAATTAACTTAGCTCCCATTACGAAAACTACTCCCCAGAGATTTGGAAGACGTGGAACAATTCAATACCTCACTGAAATTTATCCATCTATGTTAAACATTGGAGAAATGTAGTTTATCGCTGTTTACTCATCCGGCATCCTGATGTTTCAATTAAAATTGTGGTCTTAAATTTGTGAATAATAATAATTGCCACAGACCTGACAAAAGAAAATGTAGCAGCCTCGACTTTTCCATTTGTTTGCCTCATCAATTTTGGTAGTTGTAGTCATGGTTGACAGCAGTTGAGAAATCGTGTGGAACATTTAAAAAATAATTTTCCTTTCATTAACTTAGATATTCGTTTGTTTGTTTGTTTATAAATAAACCAAACACCTGAATAAATATCAACCGTTTGTGGTAGAGGATAATGAAATGCATAGCAACGTCTCAAAGGACATTGCTCATTATATAAATTATTTTTGAAATAACCAGTGTCGTAACCTACGTAATGCAGATAGTACTGATTATTTCAAAAATAATTGAATTATAACTGAATTCTCTGGTGGGGGGGACTTAAAAATTTAGACGATATTCATTTTTACTTAAAATCCTCTGTAAACTATAATATGTTAACTTTAGAATTGATTTCCCCGCAGATGATCACAATTTTTGTTTCGAAGAAACTATTGTACCTCACATTAATCAATGGGTGCTGCTCTTCGTGGACTAATGTTATTACTGGAGTCCCACAGGATTCGGTGTTGGGTCCACTGTTGTTTTGTATATTTATCAATGATATTGATGAAGGTATATCAGGCTTAATGTCGAAGTTTGCAGATGATACAAAGGTTGGCCGCGTTGTTAATGACAGCAATGGCAATGTGCTACTGCAACAGGATCTAGATAATTTGGGCAGATGGGCTAAGAAGTGGCAACTGAAGTTTAACCTTGACAAATGCAAAGTACTGCATATGGGTAGAAGTAACCCCAGAGAAACGTATCAACTGTGTGGTACTACACTCAAGGTGGCAGAAAAGAAAGACTTGGGAGTAATTGTGCAGTCAGATGTGAAGTTTTCTGAGCAATGTAGACAGGCTGCCAGGACAGGTCATGGGATTTTGCCAATGATATATAGGAATTTTGCTAGCAGGGAAAAGGAGGTGATTGTCCCTCTGTATAAGGCAATGGTCAGGCCACGCCTTGAGTACTGCGTACAGGTCTGGAGGCCTCATTCTAGGAAGGATGTAGATTTGCTTGAGCGTGTACAGAGAAGGGCAACAAGATTGGTGAGGTAAATGAAGGGATCCTCCTCCCAAGAGAGGCTTAAGTTCTGCAAATTGCAGTGGCTGGAGACTAGGCACCTGCGCGGTGATCTGATTGAGGTGTATAAGGCCTTGAATGGGTTGAGCACGCTGAATTCTGATGGGATCTTTCCACTTGTTCAGATTACGAACCTAACGGGGCATAAATTCAAATTAAGAAAGGACAGACATAGAATAGATGTGCGGAAATTTGCCTTTAGCCAGCGGGTGGTTAATTGCTCGAACAAACTTCCATCTGTCATTGTGGAAGTTGATTGGTTGAATGAATTTAAGGAGGAACTGGACAGGCATTTGGAGGGAATGGTGTGATTTTTTTTTTTTTTTTTGGTTGATGCTGCATAAGCTCATACACTTGCTTTCTTGCAATCACATGCCACTACTAGTACTACTACTACATTTATCATAATGCACCGGGTAGAGAAAGAGGCATATTTCTATTTAACATACATCCACTGATATCTTTGTTTGCTAAATTGACTTTGCAATCTATATTGCAAAAAGTTGTATAAAGTCTCAAAGTGAAGTCGTCAGTAAGGAGAGTGGGGTTAGCTCGAAAAAATTTCGAGTCCCATATGGCACTCATAACGAAAGTGTTACTCAGAATCGGATAACAAACACCTGGAACCTGAAATTCAAACACATTTACCATGCTCACCCCTGTCTTACTACAATAATTTTAGCTTTCAGTAACAACTACTACGTACTCATAAACACACAGGGATAGAGAATCATGCGCGTTGATCATACTGATTATCCGTAGTGTTTAACTCCATAAAGGAACAAAATTTAAATTAAACTATAAATTAAGCATAAATGCAGTATTGCTATATCCGCATATACTCCGGAGTGCTATATCTGCGACGTATTCTGTAATCCGTGGAGGATATAGCACTCCGGATTCTTGAGTGTATACCTTTTTTTTTTTGGAGCCATTTCTTTGCTGAATTCATATCGAATTTCATTTTGATGGCCTTTCAGTTTGTAACGTGACTCACCTTATTCATGTTCTGTGGAATAAAATATGAAGAAGCTAAAAAAAAAAAAAAAAAAAAAAGTGTTCTGTTTATATTTTAACACGGCCACATTTTTGTAGATTTAAAGGTACTTACAACTGGTCATTTTTACAAGGACATTATGAGTAACTGTAGTTAGCAGTCAAACGCATGTATTTATGCATTGAGTTCAGTGCTTCAACTGGTAAGGCTGAAATGCATGTAATGTAATGATCTTGGATGTGCCCAAGAGCTGGGAGCCTACGTTCCAGGCCAACATCAATGGAATCCGGCGTGTTTGCCGTGCGCTGCGACTTGTGGAAATTTGGAAAGGGGGATCCTGATGGTTGAGGGGCCCAGCTTCAATATACCACTTTGGCCCTTGCTTCGACAAGACGGATGATCCTGGAAGGCCCGGCTAGGATCAATCGGCTAGTAGGCTCGCCTGCGAGGGTCAATCGTGTCAATGCCACGCCCCTACTCTTATGGTCCGAGGGACAGGATTCAGGCTGGCGGCGGTGCGGGTATGGTGTCTGGGTAGCCCTGGAGTTCCACTCCCGACCGCATTTATTGCATGCCGGATAGTGGGTCCGTGGTGGGTGGGGAGCCCGGGCACTGAACCACTTAAAAACTTCATGAATCCTGATAAACTAATTTCTTCTGGGGGCCCCAACTCGGTCCCTAACTGAAAATTTTACCGTAGACCAAGAGAACGTCACTTCTGCAAAAAGACAGAAAAAGGAGGTTATATCAGGTCCAACACCTCGGTTCCTGATAATCCACTCAACTAGTAAGAAGCCTATAGGAAAAATGTCACCCTTCTTTATCCAGAAGGGTTTTGGAAGGGTTGGTAGGCTCTCCTAAGTCTGTCAAACGGCTTCCTTCGGGTGACATACTTGTAGAAACCAGAAGTGATATACATTCAAAACAGCTCCTCCGTGCTATATCTATCGGGGGAATGCCTGTTACTATCACCCCCCGCAAGGCACTGAACTCATCCCGTGGTGTCATCGCGGAATGGGATCTGATGGATGTGACTGAAGAGGAAATCTGTTCTCAGTTAAAACCACAGAGAGTAACAGCTGTTAAAGGTATATCCATGCGTAAGGATGGGAAATTAGTTCCCACCAGAAATATTATCTTAACGTTCAATTCAAAAATTTTCCTCATGAAAATACGGAGAATGCGGAAAGGTCAGGGAATGACCACCGCATATTCCCGGAGCGAGCAATATGGCCTTAGTTGCTAATGCTCCTAAAAACCAACAACAAACAAACAAACAATCCTCATGAAATCAAAGCTGGCTATATTAACTGCCCAGTGCGTCCGTGTGTCCGAAATCCGTTACGGTGCTTCAAGTGCCAGAAATACGGACACTCACAGAAGGCTTGTCGTGGAGCCCTTGCATGCGCTCGTTGTGGTGCAAAGGACCACGAAACATGTTCAGCTGCAAAACCAACCTGCATTAACTGCCAAGAAGAACATCCAGCCGACTCAAGAGCATGCCAGAGGTGGAAACAAGAAAAAGAAATTCAACGACTTAAGGCAGAGCTGAACATATCTTATCAAGAGGCAAGGAAAACGGTGAAACCTCTAAATACAAATAAACCAACCTACGCTCAGAAGGTAGCAGGGAGATGTTCCATCGGAACTCAGACCGAAATGACCATACCACCAAAGGAGTCATTCACTCCTATTGCTCGCTACGTGCTAAGTTCAATAAAACCCACACAAAAGGACCAATCAGCTGTCATTCCTATATCTGTACATCCTAGTTCACAAGAAAAAATGGATGTCGAGGAGAAGGAGGTATATGAGGGAAACAGTCTTGGAACTCTTTCCTGCGAAGGATGTGAACACGGGGCAGCGTCCATACTTCCCCAGAAAAGATAAATCTAAAACTGACAAAAGTAAGCCCTCAGCACCTCGGAAGCCGCCTGATGGAACCGCCAAGCCAAAATAATGGCTAAATTCCTACAATGGAATTATCGTGGATTCCGGCAAAATGCAGAAGACAACAAGGCACTCCTGCAAAAGCACAAACCATCTTGCTTTTGCTTACAGGAGACTTACCTAAGGGCAAATGATGACCCCAGGATGCGTAACGTTACTATCATTCACAAGGATAGAATTGGGGATGGCCCTGCTCATGGAGGGGTCGCAATCCTTGTGGGCAACCATACCCCTTTTCAACCTCTGCGACTTACTACCAGCATAGAGGCAGTAGCAATCCGAATAACAGTGGAGTTTTTACTAACCGTTTGCTCAATATATTTGCCACCTGGTGACACATCTGCCAGAAAGACCTTGATGATCTCGTAACGCAGTTGCCTCCCCCTTTCTTACTTCTTGTGGACTTTAATGAGCATAATACCCTGTGGCGTAGCACTAACATCAATAGAAGGGAAAAGTCATAGAGCTTATGCTCACTAACGATGACCTCTCCCTTCTTAATGTGGGAACAAACAGATTTTTCCACATGCCTACCCGTACGTTTTCTGCCATTGATCTCTCTATCAGTTCCCCTTCTCTTCTCCCTTCACTTACTTGGGAGGTGGAGGGGAACCCGTATGGAAGTGATCACTTCCCCATGATAACCACCCTAATTACTGGGAGACCTCGTCTTCCTGTCAGGTTACCGCTGTGGAAGTTTAATCAGGCTGACTGGAGTGCCTTTCAACACCTGGCTAATTTTGACAACTCTACAGTCACGTACATAACAGAAAATTTTGTCCACTCAGCTGCAGCTACAATTCCAAAAACGTCCACGCGGTTTCCTCCGTTTCCAAAACCATGGTAGAATCCAGAATGCACCGCAGCCAAAAAGACTCAAAACAAAGCTTGGGGAATATTTCGACGATATCTGATCACGGTTAATCTATTAGCCTTTAAACGTGCACGAGCCAAAGCACGCTACATCCACCGCCAGAGTCAAAAAGAATCGTAGATCCGTTTCACATCACCCAGACGACCAGCCCCAAGGTAGTCTGGGAAAAAATCCGGAAAAATTAAGGGGAAATACACATCATACTCATCATCAGTCCTGGAATATAATGGATGTACTAATGCACACTCTACTCCAATAGCCAATGCTCTTGGGGAAATTTTTTCTAACATCTCTGCAACGTAATTTTACTCCCCAGAGTTTCTGGTTTTAAAGCACAACAGCGAAAAACAAGCCCTTAAGTTCACATCGAAGGGTTCCCACCCATATAATGGGCCATTTAGTGCCACGAGCTAAAAACAGAACTTGCCTGCACAAAGGCTACCGCTGTTGGACCAGACAGCATCCATTATGAAATGATCAAACATCTTTCACCAGAATCCATGGACCTTCTGCTCTTCCTGTACAACAGAATCTTTCTTGAAGAGCATTTTCCGGATATCTGGCGCAAGGCAACTATTCTTGCTTTTTCCAAGCCAGGAAAGGATCCTAAATCTCCGAAAAACTATCGTCCTATTGCTCTGACTAGCTGTCTGTGCAAAATATTGGAGAGAATGGTCAATGCTCGTCTCTTGTGGTATTTAGAATCGAAAGAACTTCTCTCCCGCTTTCAGTGCGGCTTCCGAAGAAACAGGTCCACACTCGACCACATAATTAGACTGAAAACAGCTATCCGAGATGCTTTCCTAAAAAGGGAACACTTGGTGTCCATCTTCTTTGACATGAAAAAGCGTACGACACACTTGGAGATTTGGTATTTTAAAAGACCTTTACAACCTCGGTCTAAGAGGACAACTTCCCGTTTTTAATAAAAAAAATTTATCCTGCCGTTATTTCCAAATTTCGTGTAGGATCCACCATCTCCCGGCCCTTTTGCCAAGAGGAGGGAGTACCACAAGGATCTGTCTTAAGTGTCACGCTTTATGCCATTAAAATAAACTCTATTTCCGAACAACTTTCTCCCAACTATAAACAGTGCATTCTACGTCGATGACTTCAGCATATTTTCTCAATCATGCAATATGAGGGTTATTGAGAGACAACTGCAACAAGCTATTGAACGTCTTAACTCCTGGGCCACGAATCCCACGGCCAATGGTTTCAGGTTCTCACCCGAGAAGACCATTTGCGTACATTTTTGTCGCAAACGAAATCTTCTCCCTGAGCCTGAATTACGACTTGGACAAAGCACCATTCCAATTCTATCAGAGACGGAATTCTTGGGACTCGGTTTTGACAAAAATCTGGCATTTGTCCAACATATTCGTCAGCTACGCACAAAGTGCACGAGAAGGCTTAACATTCTTCGCTCTCTCTCTCTTCTACCTCCTGGGGCGCAGATCGATGCACTCTACTCAGTCTATACCGTGCACTTGTATACTCAAAATTAGATTATAGGTCTCAGGTTTATTCATCTGCCAGAAGTAGCGCTGTTCGTTGGCTTGACCCCATCCATCATCAAGCCATTGGTATTGCTACTGGTGCATTCAGAACATCGCCTGTCCAAAATCTGTATGTCGAAGCAAATGAACCACCCTTGTCACTTCGACGATTGCAGTTGTCTCTACAATATACCTTCAAGCTGAAATCCCTTCTAGATCACCCCACGTAGACATCCGTTTTTGATCCACGATGGGAAAATCTTTATAACATACGACGCACTGCCAATCGCCCATTCGGCATTCGTGTTCAAGAGCTACTCAATTAGGGCGCCTCCGTAGCCTGGTGGGCAGGAGCACCAGTGCTTAGCACACGCTTCTTGATTAGACCGGGATTCGAGCCCGTGACCACTAAATACGGAGGATGCGGAAAGGTCAGGGAATGATCACCGCATATCCCCTGAGCAATATGGCCTTAGTTGCTAATGCTCCTAAAAACCAAATAACAAACAAACATACTCAATGAGCTTAACGTCTCGGTAGACAAGATTGCTCGATCACAAACGCAGTCCCCTCCACCCTGGCATTCGCAAACACCAGCATGTGACTTTTCGCTCAAGATTGCGATGAAGTCTAATACTCCGTCTTCTGTCTACCTTCAGCTCTATTCACAACACCGTGCAGAACATTGACTTCTTGCCAGTTTTCACAGACGGCTCGAAGTCAGAGTCGTATGTGGGATCTGCTGCTGCTGTTTTTGCAGATAATACTGTATCAGAGCAGATACTCCTTGACTGCAGCATTTACACTGCAGCGCTGCATGCTATAGAGTTAGCTCTATATCACATAAGAAAACACCGATACCAACGGTGTATTATATATGCCGATTCAATAAGTGCACTACAGGCTTTATCAGCGGTGTCACACACTAATCATCCAACCCTGTCCTGAATTCAGCAGATTATATACACCCTCTATGCAGGTGGATTCGATATCCGCTTCTGCTGAATTCCCAGTCACATTGGGATTAGAGGAAATGATTTGGCTGACACTGCAGCCAAATTGGCAGCCCTGACGGATAATCTTGACTTGTTAGTCCCCTATACAGACTACAGGTAAGTAATCCGTAGTAACTTACATTCTCAGTAGCAAGATTTGTAGCATCGCCTGGTAACTTCAAACAAACTATGTCGGATTTAAGCCTGTGATCCATCCTTGGCCGTCCAGCTTATGCAGGGATCGCAAAAAGGAAGTTGTTCTTGCTCGGCTCCGCATAGGACACTCTCATCAGACACACTGCTTTTTGCTGAGGGCTGATGACCCTCCTATGTGCGAGCAATGCGACACCATTTTATCCGTTCAACATATTTTATGTGATTGTACCAGTTTTAGAAATGCCCGCCCATTTACTGCTTTTACCCATCTGCCAGAAGCTGGTACTGAGCCATATACACTCAATCAGATTTTAAATGACAATGACAATGTGTCAGCAGTTTTTAAATTTTTAAAATCGATTAATATATATATGCACTTTCGACGAAGTAAACTTTTTAAAAGGTTACCAGTCTCATCTTTCTTGAATTTTAACCTTTTCATGGCGCACTATAACCTTGCTGTTTTTGCACCACAAAAAATCAGTCAATCTCAGAAATGGCATAAACCAGCTCTGAGCACATGCAAGGTCACTGCCCTCAAGATATCCATATCTCTCTTTACAAAAAGATTTCTGCCACGAGTGGCAATGGTTAGCCCAAAGCCACCTAAGTGGTATGCCCTGAATCATAAATGTTTTTCCGCAACCAGCTAGTTTATGCAAGCTCTGAGCACATCAAGATCACCTCCCATGATCCTTTGCACGATCTCGCTGGTAAAAACGTTTATGATTCACCTCTTGATGGAAATATACAACCACTTCAGTAATACAGACGGGTACGGGTACTGCAACGCCTACATTACTTGCGTTTCAACTGGTAACACGCCCCCAGATCCCTAAAGTGCCTCTGCAGGTTTTCGGAATTCACCTTAAGATACGCCGATGTCGTGCATAGATTTCTCTGATTTGTTGTGAACTTTTCCTCTACAGTGGCTACTGTTCAGTTATGGCTAGTGTCTTTGTTTTCGCACTCCAACGTTATTTTGTGGTTAGAATCCTAGGATTTCTTTGTCTGTCATAGAGAAAGCAAATGTTCACCCTTACTGATCGGAAAGCTGAAGAATTTATTAACATGGTCTTTAATTGGGAGTAGATGCTGTTAGTAATATGCCACACTCTTCTAACCTCGCGACTTTTTTATGCATAGTGTAGTTGTTAAACTTAACTTATGTGTGTGACCCAAGTTATGCTATTACAGTTCCTAAATCTCTTATCTGTGTTTCTTTCCTTTTCATAGTACTAACTGTCTCCTTTTCTTTTGCACTTACTTCTTCCCCACTGTCCTCTCCTCCCAACTCTAGCACTCCTGAGCGTGACTAGTCGACATTAGCCAAGTCCCAATAACCTACTTCTGTCATGTAAGTTGATTCTCTCTCTCTCTCTCTCTCTCTCTCTCTCTCTCTCTCTCTCTCTCTCTCTCTCTCTCTCTCTCCTCTTCCTTGTTTTCCATATCACTTAATAGAATTAAATGAGCCGTAGAATAATGACTGTTATTACAATAGGTAGTTACAGAATAAATGATAATCAGTATGTTCACCCCTATTGAACAACACTGTTAGCGACAATTATTTGTAAAGCAAAAGGGGATGCCTATTGTACAGTCGGATTTGTTATACAAGATGGGTTTACATTGTGAGGCTTGCAATTACAATTATTTTTTTAATTGAATTCTCAGTAAGAGAGATGAGATTCGTTGAATGTCATCGCTTTGTGTGCGGATGGAACTTGTCTTTGGACGTCACCTAATGCTTATGTCTAAGCTGTGGTTTGTGGTATAGCCGCTTACATTTAATTTAGGTCCCTTGATCTTTTAATCTGTTTGATTGTGTATAATCGGGGATTCTTTTTTTTTTTTTTTTTTCTGGGGACTAAGAAGTCGCTTTTTAATTCATGAAAAGAACGAAGAATGCAAACAAGTAGCTAAACCAGTAGTGCTTCATAAATCTTGACCTTACTTCATAATCTCTTTTTTAATGATATCACCATTTTGTACATTTGCTATGCAAATACTTAATCTTGTTATTCTTGAATTTTAAATAAATATTATTTGGATGTGGAAAATACATAAGCAAACCACAAGAATGGGCCATAAAAATTTATAATATAATCATCCTTCTCCGTGCAATCATACATGGAGAGGGATGAATCATCAGTCATTGCTCTCCTTTCTTGTACACGAGGGAAATAGGATATGGTACGCACAATAAAATGAAAGCACTTCATGTAACAACAAATAAAAATTATTACAAAAGAATTGTGTATGTACAAATATTATTACGCGCAGAATGTTTCACTTAAAGACGGTTTGAATTCACTATATAACGTAGATGTTTCAGCTTCAGTTAAAAACATCAGAAGTATCGGAAGGTACAGTTCGTGCTCATATAGTTTTCCTGTCGATAATGGGAATGTGCTCCGTGGGCTAGCCGTGCATTCAGAGAATCCATATAGAAGTCATAAAATTGGTTTTCTTTAGTGCCATTGCTTTATTTCCTCGATGTATTTACGCAGGAAGGCAAGGCTCTCAGCGAACAGATAGAATATGCCAAATATATACATCGCAGATGTTGCTGGCGGGGGTAGGGGAGAGGATTGATCCGTCTGTGTACAGCTTTCGCAGTAATTCTTTAGCCTCTTATCATGAATGGTGATAAGAGTTTATCCAACATAAGGCCCAGTATTCAGCAGCATAAAGGGGTGTTATTTTGGAGGAAACCTCAGACTTCGGGAATTCCCACACGATAAACATTAACAGTAGTGTATATTTGCTTATCTCTGCGAAATCGCGTATATTCTGTAGTTGGAGCTTCGTTCTCCATTGCAACCAGACAGTCCTTAAGTAGAGTACTTCCAAATAAAACTTGGAAGTACTCTACTTGGAGTACTTGGAATTTTTAGTTGGAGTACTTCCAAGTTTTACTTGGAAGTACTCCAACTAAACCAAGTTGGAGTACTCCAAGTTTTACTTGGAAGTACTCCAACTAAAAATCCTCAGTTTCTTCTACTGCTGGGAAACATTAAACATTGTACAACGATGGGGGTAATCTGCTTTGGCGTTCGTTTAAGCGAGTAGGCCATACTCCGGACTTGATAAGATTTCTCCATAACCCAAACCGGGCAGTCTGTCAGTTGCATGAAAGTAAGAATGATTCATGCAATGATGGTCGGACCAGAAGTCGGGCTGCGAGACTCGATGATGATATTAGGAATTAGTAGAGTATTACTTAACGTAATACTCTACTAATTCATAATATTTACCTGTTCACATTCTCAAATATCTTTCAATAAAGTAACATTTTCAAAGATACTCTTATCAAATTTAACATATGAGTAATTATTGCCAATAATAAAAAAAGAAAAACAGTTATTTAAAATAATAATTAGGAATACCTTAATGTACAATGCTTGAAATTTTATTTCGGTTATTAGCAACATCTTTCGCTAGAACGCATTACTTTATGAAAGCTCTTGATAGACAATATTTTCAGTGTGAACGTTCCTTGATGGTATTTGTTGATATAAGTGGATCGCAGAATGCCGTTGAGGTTGGTTATAAAGGTTTAATGTATGGTTCATTTTTCACTTTCAGTTATTAGTTTATTGAATCAGTAAATCTTCCCAGTGACTCGCTTTTTTATTTGTTAAAAAATATGGTATCCAGGGTTCATCACATATACTCTAAGTAATAAAACACACGCAATCTTTTATCCATTACACTGCTGGTTCATCTGTTATCTTTTTGCTTTTAATATTCTGATTTACAGTGCCAATTAATCATTTGCGCAAAAGCATCAATTACCTAATTTAGGGTTTAAAACTTAACTCATTAAACTCTTGTTAATATTATAAAACCAATTCCTGGTCGAGATTTTTCGAATGATACGTTATTTATCTTTCTAGATGGAAAACTCAAGGCCAACATGTAATCAAGGACGGTTGAATGCTTTTAATAACGTATAATAGATTGCCTCTGGTATGGAAGCGTTCCTTTAAAAAAATCTAGTGTCTGACGTATTAAGACTTCTGTTTGTAGTAGGGTTCACTTAATCTAGTTCTTTTCTCCAGTTCCTCCAATAAACAAAATTTCCCGATCGAAATTTTGTTTAGCAATGGACATAATATAAGGTATAATTAGAGAAATTTTACAGAGAATAGAAAGAATGAAAATGAATTCGAATGACTTCTAATATAGATTCACAAACTATATCGTAACCCGATCATAATAGTAATATTCAGTAGAAGTTTTGTCTGAGACTTGAAATTCAAATTCAAAATATTGAGGAATCAGAGTTCAAAATTTTAACCTGCTTGAGCTCTCTTTCATTTTATCTTCTTAATCAGATTTGAGTAAATTTTGTATTATATTCTCAAGCATAAAGAACATTTTATTTAAGACACAAATATTAATATAAAAGCAGTCAGTTTGACTGATGAAGGTTACCATAATAACCAAAATCTCTTTGTACTGTATGTATTTAACATATTGTGTTTACTTCCAGTTAGCAAACTAGAAGTCCAGTTTCCGCATGAATCGGCACAAAGAAGTCATTCTAACAAGATTACACATTGGACATACTCATCTCACACACTTACTTACAAAAGACAATCCTCCATAATGTTTTCACTGTTGCTCTCAACTTACTGTGAAAGAATCCCGCTGTATCATATGGCCTGACAAACAGCCTTACATCTCTCTCTCTCTCTCTCTCTCTCTCTCTCTCTCTCTCTCTCTCTCTCTCTCTCTCTCTCTCTCTCTCTCTCTCTCTCTGTAAATATTCAAGACTCCCTGACTTTATCACATAATTCTAATATAATTCCGATATTGACAATGTATTTACTTTTTTTAAAACTAATAGGATATTTAGACCACAGAAATCATGATTTAACAACATTAATTTTTCATAATACCAGTAGTTAGGCACAATATGGCCAAAGTTGCTTTTGCACCAAAAAATCCAAACAATCAACCATCTGAGTGCCTCTTTGTTAGACAATTGCTTTCAAATTAAAATCAATTTTGCGCCATTCAAAAAGAAGTCTTGCTTAGTCTTGAAACATGCCAAAGTAGTCCGCATAGTATTACATATTAAATGCAGTGAATAAATGAAAATAAGACGATCCGAACGCAGTTCTGCATAAATGAAAAACAATATTTTTATGTTAGTGTATCAAAACATTGCATGGTATCCTCTTTCATCGTGTTAAAATTTTGGATCCAAATTTTGATCTCCAAAGTGTACTCCTCCTCCCCATTGTTGGATCAATATAGCAGGTTAAATATAATGTTCTTTTAGGTTTTTTAATATTTTTTAAATAAAAAATGCATCGTAATAAATATTTTTAAACTCCAAAAATAATTTAACAAATTATTCAAAAGCGTTCATCAGTACATTTATCAAAAGGAATTTACAAGGCTATTTGCCTACAGCTACCAAAGTTATTGTCAATTGTGATTTGCCATTGGAGTTTTGCAGTTTTATTAAATGAACATGGCCACTCTCTTCGCTAATTTGCTTCCTTTTGTACTCGATGGCTGATCTTACAGAGAGTTATTCTGCTTTTTAAACAGATAAAATTATACGATCGTTTCGGTTACTGATGTCTGTGTATATGTACATGTTTGCATTTAGTCTTATTTTTCCTATTTATGTAATTCTATTTGTGTCACTTTTAGTGCCTCATTCGAATGGTTAACCCCTAGCATTCCGGTGCCGTGAAGGGATTTGTATGGTTTCCCATTCCATAATAAAGATACAAGTATTTATTTATCACAATTTAGCTGCACAGTCTGTCCTCTTCTGTGAGATTATTAAAATATTCTTTTCTATTCTGTGCAGTTGCAGTCCGACCGAAGTATAGGCACAAATTGTACTAGTGGAGTAGCTGACCTGACTACCCATGATCAACGATTTAAAATTATAATAAATTTAAATATCAAATCTTGGACTTTTTGTAGTCTATAACCTGTGCGTTTGGATCAATGTGTAAATGAAAATATTTTTCAGGTATAACAGTCCAAAAATAGCATACGTTAAACTTTTAATTTTAAGCAAAATTTAAATTCATGCTTTATTATTGTGTTTTATTATCAGTGACCCGCCCGATTAATTGATTGATTCATGTCCTCAAAGAATCACATCCTGCTCGTCATTTATTATCGATTGATTAGTAGACCAGAGCTCCAAAATGAAAACCACATGCGGGCTTGGTAAAATCTTTCGACTTCGTCTGTACAGACATAGCATTGCTGATTTGGGGATATCTGACGAGAAAGCTGCGTATGCACTAACTGGCTGCTTTATTAGATACACCTAGCTAATAGCGAATAGATTCCTCCTCTATCCCCCATAGCCTGAATTCCATGAGATTTCGATGGGGTAGGGGCCACAGAGATGCTGGTCCACGTTGAATAATTTCTTCCCACAATTGCAAATTGAATAGCTGCGGGTCTCTGCTGAGAAAAGGCCACAGCAGTAAGCTCAATTCACTCTCGTATTCGAAGAAACAGTTCTCTACAAGTCTGGCTTACAAAAGGATATGTGGTGCATATCCCGTTCGAAGAACCCATTTACAGATGGATACTCTACAGTGATGAAGGAATGCTCTTAGTCAAAAACCAAATTTTTTGCTCCGTTGGTGTCAAGGACTAATGTATAACCACGAAAACAGTCTCCACACCATTACATTGCCATCACCAGACTGCATTGTTTTGATACCCAGCAAGATAGATAGGTAATGGATTCATGCTGTTTTCGCTTAAGTCTTTCGTATTTCCCGCTTCCTTTATATCTTATGGTAGGAACACGCGATGCTCTTACTGAAGTAGCGCTCCATTTCACGAATTGATGCTACACTTACGAGTGGCATCAATAGTTACTTCAGTACAGTGCCATTTGGGAACAGTGTAATAAATAGGTAAAGTAGTGTTCATAGTAAGGGGAAAAGCTACGACTTTGTGTTGAAGGTATCACCTCCATTAAAACCTAATCTTTTTGTGACTTTAATCACCACGCTGTTTGTTAAAGAACATTAACGAATGCTGACTGATGGCAATTAATGATCGCTATAATGAGGCATGATGTGTATTAACATGCACCAGTTCGGTGCTGTTACATTGTTTTGCCATAAGCGAAATTTTTTCTTAGATGTAAGTCTACTCACTAAAAGGAAAACTGGTTAAAACAAGAGGCGAGCTCATTGTCTGAGTGTCTAAACTTAAAGAACATGGTTACATAAAAATGAAGTGAATGACAAAAAAGAAAAACAAAATTAAGTGCTCCAATAAGATCCATTATGCTGTGGTTCGATACACAATATCCTTACGCAGCTGAGTGTATTTGTCGTCTACCACTAGTATGGAAAACTCCACTTTCAAATTTTATCAATGAGAAGAGAATAGATTGTGAACTTCCTCGATTGCGTCACGACTAATTTGGGAACATTGATAATTTAAGGAGAATTCTATTAGTTTTCTTGCTGTTTTAAGCATTGCCTCCACGAGATGTTTGAAAACGTCCGTAAGAATCTGCACTCGTGCTGCCTGCAAGACTTTTCACTGTGTAGGAATAAGTGACTGTTGAGTGTCCATACGCCTCACTTCCCGTTCCAAAATATCCCACAGATGTTCATTTGGATTGAGGTCAGGCGAATTTGGAACACAATCAAGGTGGGTTCTAGAAACTGTGTTTCTAGAACCATTCGCGCGCATTGCGGGCACGATGACATTGCGCATTATTTTCTTGGAAGGTCCCGTTTCTGTCCAGGAAAAAATGCAACATGGCAGAGTACGCATGATCTAAGAGCTTCCAGTAGACTTCACCAATGAAATGTTGTCCATACACTCCAAGAATCTTAGTTCTTTCCAGTAAAACATAACCCATATTAAGCAACCACCGCACCTGCTTGGATAGTGGGTACCATGCACGATGAGTCCATGGACCCATGTTGCTTCCGCCACAAGCGAAGGCCTCCATCAGCATGTTGCACCAACTATTTGGATTCATCCGACTATCACACTCGTTTCCAGTCCTCCAATGGCCAACCAGCATTGCTGACATCATAGCATTCACCATCGATGATGATCAGCGGTGAGAAGAGGCTGTCTTTCGGGCCGTCTGCTGTGGAATTCCATACGTCTCGGTGTGCGGTGGATTGCCATATATGATATTGTCCTTGCGTTCCCCATATTGTATTGCGATATCAACTGTCGCACATTGACCTGCTGTACAACGCGCTGCACCCTTCGCTCACCACGAACATCCATCTTTCGCAGTTATTTACAGTTCTGTCGGCGGAAGGTGCTGTGATCAGTTAGACACCATTCTTTATACACCTTGACCACGGTGGGCAACCGACAAGACATGCCTTTTCCGATGTTGAAGCACCAATTGCAAGAGCTCCCACAATCATGCCCTTTTTTTTTTTTTTGAAACCCCTTGCTATCTTTACTTCTTCCCATAACTGCTACTTTATCACTTTGACTTTCACGCCCAGATGCAGATTACCACTTCTCTAGCGTACAAAGCTGTTCGCCTTTTTTATACTGCGATCTATGTGCATAGTCCATCACGGATGGGGCATCATAATTCATTGATTATTGAGTGCACATAGATACAAGAAAACTATATTTGGCGAACATGTAATGCGTTTGGTGACTGAACAAAACTAAAATCTGCATTTATCCACAGTATTCGTTGTAGATGATTAGTAATGTGAGATTTTCTTTTTACAAAATGATAAATGAGTAACGAAAGCGCACTTTTATTAGTTCTTGCAGAATAATCAAGTGGTCGATAAAAATTGAGAAAAAACGTGCTAACTCTATGTTGTTTCATTAATGTGCTGTATGCTGTGTTTGACCTTTCTCTAATAACGCGTTCTGTTTCTTTTTTTAGCCGCTCAACCATCCGCCAACGTTTAGTTAGCGTCCAGCGACAAGCCAGTGTAAGACGACGAATCCAGAGTCCCGAAGATCCGAACAGTCCACAGAAAATTCGCCGTTATGAATGACGATGGTGTTGATGCGGAGCCGACAGTCAGGTTCTGCATCTCTTTTGATGTGTGTTCAACTTTTCGCGAACTGAAAAGACAGGCCGATGTTCCTGTTATCGTGGTTGTGCCGTGGTCGTCGTGTGTGTACATTTCGTGATCGAGCCAATGCGAAGCAGTGATCTCATCAGTTTGAACTACCCAGTCACCATAACACACATTTACTGTGTTTTGTTTGTTAGTGCGTTGTCGTTTCTTGTAGACATAAGTGCTGTCTTCGTTGATTCATATCCTCGCCATGAAAAGACATGGTCATCAGATAACTTTTATATTGTTCCTTTTTTGTGTTCAAGTTTTAAGCGAAAACTTTATTCATTAATTATGTCCTGTTTCCATGGAGATTTCCTAGGTAACTTAAAAAGTATACCGAAATTGGACATGTGCCGCGCAAATTCTCACTTTACTTTCCCTATTTCTAGATTTACTTTACGTTAGGTTTCTTTTTGATATTTGTTTTTTCCAGGTGAAATAAAATCGTGAGTTCTTTGTTCCTCCTCTTACCTTCTGAGCACAATGTCGGGAAAAACACCCTATATGTGCCCTGATAAATCCCTAATATTTATATATAAATGTGCCTTCCTTGTTTAAAACTGTACATCCCAGAGAAAAGTTAGTGATGTAGAACAGATTATGTAGATGAAGGAAAATAAACCTAACATTCCAGGCTCTGTGTTCTTGCCTTTGTCCACAAATCCTAAACCAAAATAAAAACTTATTTGCTTTTCAGCTTCCAAAGAAGACCAGTTTCTAGCAGGCTTTACAGACCAAAGTAGCTGGAAACTAAAGATGAATTCACTTTAGGCAGTAAAGATTCGAGATACTGATACTTTTATTTAAAGGTTTTATTTCAGAACTAATCATGCTGTTTGTACAACTTTAGAATTTCCATTTTTACAAAGTCAGTAAAGAAGCTCCTTAATTAAAAATAATTAATACTGTATATCTATTCACTTCAATGCAGAATTTCACCAAAGCGAGAAATGAGTAGAGGAAAAAGTTACAGGCTGTATTGCTACAGTTGAAATTAATGTTACTACTTTCATATCATGGTATTAATCTGTAACATAATCTATAGAATTTTACGCTACAAAAATCTAAAATTAAAGCAACGAACGTTTTGTTTTCCATTTATTAATGAGCTTGTAGCAACTGGACTAAGATCCAATTACAACGTATAAAATAACTGGTACAAAATGCAAATAAAAACTTGCAGAGCCTGAAACTGAATTACAAGTTTAATAAACTTAGAAATTAATTATTAACAAAGTTTATATTTATTCGAGACAGTCTACAAAAACTTGTTTAATTTCTTTAAATAAAGTAAGAAGTTGTAAGGAAAATTCCAAATCCAATTTGATAATATTTAATCTAGTCCAAGGGATGCACTTAGCACATTCAGTTAATGGTTTCTTACATAGAAATTTATAAAACAATGACAAGGCCCATAACCATTGAACTCTTCAAAATATTAAACACATTGGTAGAATTTTACTTGCAAGATTACTGAGATAAGACAATAATGACATAAAAATGCTCAAAAGGAATATTTTTCTTATTAAAGTGGACGACTTGTTTCAGGATGAATTTTAAAAAAAATTCAATGAAAATACTTTCATGGTATCATGTCTTGGACTCGGAAGATGATCGGCTGAGTGTAAATTCATACAGAAACTAATGATGAGACTTTTTAAGATGAGTAATGGACGCTGCCTCAAGCTTGTTTCACGTTGGAAGATCGAAATAAAATACCCATATTCTATGATCACCTAACCCTCACATGTATACTTTACTGTAAATTTTGTTTGGATTGTATTCTGAATACAAGTTTCAAATTTATTTTGTATAATTTGAGCGGGTGCCAAGCATTCGTTCTCAAAGTGACAGCCCTTATTTATTTGTTTGAAGTTTTTTCTTCTCAAACAAACTAACTTTACTGCTTGGTCAATCTAGCAGCACTGCGCCTTCCTTCTACATTGAGGGGCTAGGTCCTTAGCGTGGGCACCTGTGCGTGGTGAAGGGACCTTCCAGTGATGTCGTTAATCCTTCAGATTGACATCACTGGGATCCAGCGCCCATAACTTAGGTTACAAGCTAACACAATAGGAATCCAGTGTGTTTTCCGTGAGCTACGACACTTGGAAACTCGGAAAGGGAAATTCTGGTGGTTGAGGGGCCCAGCTTCAACACACCAGTTTGGCATCTGCTTCGATGCAATGCCGCTGTTCTCGTGATGCGATAAACAGGATTTAAGCTGTTAGAGGTGTGGCTATGGTATATGGCGTCCCAATCCCGAGCGCTTTTATTGCTTGCCAAGTAGTGGGCTTCCCATTTTAGTTCTGTGGTGGGTGAGGAGTCCGGACTGAACCATAAAAAAAATTAATTCTGAAAATAACTTTTCTTCTTGGACCCCAGTACAGTCCCTTCCAGTAAATAATGACGGAAAAAAGCATACTAGTTGCACAGCAAAAAGGCTCAGAAAAGAAAACATCAGGTCCAATGCCTATATTCCTGATAATGCGTTCTACTTCGAAGAAGCTGATTGCGAAAATGGCCCCCTTTATCCAGAAGAGTTTGGAAGGCCTGGCAGGATGCCCAAAATCTGTGAAAAGACTATTCTGGAGATATCCTCATCGAAACGAAATGTGAAAAGCACTCAGAACACCTACTCCAAGCCACCTCTACTGGGGGAATATCATTTACTGTAACAGACATCTCTGAATGGGAACTTGATGTGTCTATGGAGAACAGATCTGTTCTGCATTAAGAGCACAAAGAATGACAACTGCTAAAAGAATATTCGTGCGTAGGGACTAGATTCTCTTATGAGAATCTAGTCCCTACAAGAAATATCCTTACTTCTCTTCCTTCCTCTGCATACTCTCGAGCATGCCAGAGGAAGGAACCGAAGGAAATACAGAGATTTAAGCAGAGTTTAACATATACCAGGAGACATGAAAAGCAGTGAAACCTCTACATACAAGCCATCGTACGCTCAGAAGGTAGCAAGCAGATTCATAGGAACTCAATCCAAAATGACTATTTCACCAAAAGAGCAATTTACTCCCATGACACACCACTTACTAAGCTCGCAACAGCTGCCACTCATATATCTGTACCTCTTAATGTCCCATCTGTAACAAAAAGTGTTAAAGAAAAGACTGAAAAACCTGAAGTATCCTCCCCCTTCCTGACAAGAAGACGTGGATATCGAAGTAAAGGAGGTATAATACTATTCAGTATTGAAACTCCGCAGAGGAAGAAATGAGCACAAGACAGCGTCTATACCACCCCCACCCCAAAAAAAAAAAAAAAAAAAATCCAAAGCTGAAAAAACAGCCTTCAGCACTTTGAAAGCCATCCAGCGTATCTGTCATGCCCAAATAATGACCAAATTTATTCAGCGGAAATGCCGTGGATTCCAACGAAAGGTTGATGACATCAAGGCTCTTCATAGGAACAAGCCAGTGTGCCTCTACAGAATACATCTAAAGGAAAATGAGAATCTTATCAAGCATGATAGGCAAAAACAGTTGGGGACAGTGGAATTGGCATCCAAAGGGGCAACCCCCATAGAGGCGGTTGTCATTCGCCTCTTTATAGTTTTTCCCTAAATTTTCTGAATATAATTGCCACCTGGGATCAACATCTCCCAAACACCATGATCCCATTACGCAACTGCTCCTTCCTGTTCTTTTACTAGTAGACTTTAATAGCCACAATATCATGTGATGCATAGTTGGTAGAATCGCCTCCCTCCCCACACCGGGTTGAAAAGACCCGAGTTCGAATTCCGTCGATGACGTGAGGAATTTTTATGGGCCTTTTTCACATTTTGGCTGAATTATCCGGTATCGACCAAGGGTAGCATGGTTTTTGTTCCAGAAACTCGGGTTTTTAGTCCAGAAAACAAAATCGACCACAGAACACTCAAAAACCATACTATTACAACATATACTACCATTCTAAGAGTTACACTTTTTTCTATCTAAAAAAAAAAAAAACATTTGTCTCAGAATAACTTCCACCAATGGTAAAAAATGCCCTCTACGTTGATGATTTTACGCTACTTTGTCATTCATGCAATATGAGGGTCATTGAAAGGCAACTGCAAAAGACAGTTCATTACCATACATCTTGGTCATCGGATAATGGGTTCAGATTATCATCACGGAATACCGTTTGTGTTCACTTTTGTCGCAAATGTAATCTTAATCCTGACCGGCAAAACATCCCAACAGTGTTCCTAGGACTTATTTTTCAAAAGCTGACATTTCTACGACATACTCATCAGTTAAGGACAAGGTGTGCTGGAGGGCTTAACATTCTACGCGTCCTTTCCTCAACCCTACTCCAGCTCTACCGGGCTCTTGTCCATTCACTGGAGCGTTCCATACGTCTCCTTCCCAAAGCCTCTCTGTTTAAAAAAGCGAACCGCCTCTTTCAATTCGACTTTCCTGCCTGATCACCCCACGTCGACATCAGTCTTTGAGCCAAGATGGGAAAATCTCTGCAATACCCTTCGGAAGCCAACCGACATTTTGGTTTTTGAATCCAATTCCTGTTAAATCAACTAAACATGACGGTATACAACATTGAAGGAAATTCCTTCCACCCTGCCATGCCCGTCTTCCAACTTGTGACCTTTTCTTCAAGATCTGGAAGAAGTCTGCCACACTACCAGTGTCTATAAGCAACTATTTGTACCACATCGAACGAAATATTCTGAATCTCTACCAGTGTACGCAAATGACTCTTAAGTTAGAATCATATGTGGGATCAGCTGCTGTCCTTCCACATAAAATAACAATTGTCTAGCTTCCACGAGAAAGTAACATATATACCGCTGTTTTCGCTGTTGTAGGGTTTTAGGCGCATCAGGAACTTATGCCATATTGCGCCGTGTATGTTATGTCTATAAATTGTGTGTGGTTTGTGGTCGGTTTTCTGGACGAAAAACCCGAGTTTCCGGAGGGAAAAATGTGCTACATCGCCTGAGACCTACTAACTCAGCCACGTTATGAAAAAGCCCATAAAAATTCCTGGAGTCATTGGTGAGTTTAGAACTCGGGTCTTTTGCACCCAGCGTGTGGAGGACAGTGATAATAACAACTATGCTACACACGAGACGTTGAAGATGTTACATGATGAATCCATGATTCAGCCACGTGTGTACGAATGGCACAAACGGTTCAGCGAGGGACGGGAAGATGTCCACAGTGACAAGAAGACCGCCAACTTCAATGGCAGACGAGAACTGAAAATATTCGAGAAATCGTGCGCCAAGACCGTCGGATTGAACATTCAACTAATCGCAAAAGTTAACATTGGCAAAGAAACAGTAAGAACAATTTCAACAGATGGTTCGTGACAATGCGCCATGTCATTCTTCTGTCACAGTGAGAGAGTTTTTAACGAAAAAAAGATCACAACACATTGGAGCACCCTATGTTCCAGATCTGGCGCTGTGCGACTTTTTTTCTGTTCCCGAAAATTAAAATCCACCTCAAAGGAAAACGATTTGAGGACATAACAGACATTCAGAAGAACCCAACGCTGCAATTAAAGGTAGTATCTTCCGAGGACTTCCGCTCTGTTTTAGATCCTGGAAATCGCCAATGGAGTGCGGCTGGAGTGTACTTTGAAGGGGATAAACGTTGAAATTGTTGTATTTAAAATAATAAATTATTTAAAAAATATTTCTCGTTTCTTTTTAATCCCATATTGTATACCACTCATACTCATCTTTTTGCAATAGAACCAGCCTTGGATTATATAAAAGTTAGCAGTGATAAAAAATATTTTGTATCATTGCTAACTTAGTTTATATACATATGATATACACCAATTCATCAAGTGCTACAGACTTTATCAACAGTGAGATATAATCATCCAGTGCTGCCTCTGATTCAACAGATGCTTTATTCCCTTTTCGAACTTGAATTTCACATCCGCTTTTGTTGGATCCCAAACCCCATTGAGATCAGGGGACACGATCTAGTAGTTAATGCTGCGAAAGCAGCAATCCCCTTGAATAACTGTTTCCTGTTGGCCCCTTATATAGATTACAAGGAAATAATACATAACAAACTATACCCTCAATGGCAAGATTCTTGGTACAGGCTTTAGTTTATTTGCGGCCTGCAAATAAACTAAAGCAGATTAAGCCTGCAATCAAGGAAGTGTGGTCCAGTTTACGCAGGGTTCGAAGAGAAGTTGTTATTGCTCGCTCGGCTCGTCTCAGGCGAGTGTAGCATGGTGTTTTTTCCCCCCGGAAACTCGGGATTATTTTTGTTCATCAAGCAAAAATTCGACTTCAGAGCACACGCAATTTACAGACAATATACACGGAGCAACATGGCCTTAGTTGCCGATGCTCCTAAAACCCAACAACAATAACAATAACTTGCTCGGCTCCGCATAGGTCACAGTCATCTGACACACTCTTTTCTGCTGCTGGCGGGCGACCCAACTATGTATGAGAATTTTAAAATTATTTTAAACGTTATTCGTATTTTTATAGAATGTCCTGTTTTTCCAATGTGTGACGTAAAATTTTGTTTTACGGATTTTATTAATCTGGCTGAACATTTTAGACTCGACCAGATTTCAGATGACAGAGACAATATTTCTGACATTTTAAAACTTTTTACAGTCCATTAATTTACACACACGTATTTGAATTTATCATTTTATATTTTATATTTTTGATATATATTCACTTATTGGTATGATAACCTGTTTAGAGGTTACCAGAAATAAATTTTGATGTTTCTTTATCTTGACTTATTGCGCCATTAAACACCAAATAATCAACCAGCCAACCTGTGGCTGGGCGAGAAATGCAGGTGGTAAAGTTAATCCCCTCAGGCTAAAATGGACACGAACATGAACTATCCACCATTAGAACTATCGGGCTCTGAACAAAATGACACCAAGTTGATCTCTCTCTCTCTCAAAGAGATTAAAACGGCACAAATGACTGTGCCTGTTAGGAAGTTCCCTCCTTTCATTATTCAAAGGTGTTTTGAAAATGCAGCAGAGCCAAAAATGATCAAACTACTTCAATCAGATCTGCTAATAGAGATTACATACCAAATTCCTCCAAAGAAGTTATAACTTAATGGGATCCATTAAATATATCAAAATAAGAAATAGTCCAAGAGCTGCGTAAACTGTGAATCTAAAAGTCATACTCAAACCTCATCATCACCACTCTACCCTAATTGCACGGGTAATCATCCAGCTTTTTCTAAAGCATGTGACTTAACTTGCTTTTCTAAACCGAGTTAGGTTAAAAAACACAGAAAGATCGAAAACGCAGTAACATACCAAGAGAGAAATCCAGTTAACTGTACCAAAACTTTAACATATGGCGTGTTGAGAATCATAGTGATGTAAGTCAGTAAATTTATAAATATGAGCTTCAAATTTCCCGCCTTCTGTAGGTGTCCACTGTTTAGTTTTAAAGCAAAGTAAGTCAAAGTTACAGTTCTAATCAAGATATGTCAGCACTTATTTCGAATAGTTAATAATATGAGCAAATGGTTTAGAATCATAGTGAACAGTTTGGGTGATGGAGGTTGTTTCAAGTTTGTATTGTTGTAGCAAGATGTCTTTTCATATTTCATGTAGCAAGATGTCTTTTAAGTTGAAATCTCAATAAATGGAGCACGTCAAGAGGCCAACCAAGTAGAAGAAGCATGCCAGGAAACTTCCTTCAGACCTAGAAACGTCAAAGGAAAGAGTCAAAAAGAGCTGTAGCCAGAAGACTTCGCAATTCAGGTCAGGCGTATGTGAACTAAAAAGAAACACAAATTGAGTGTAAGCGGTTCGAAAACTTAGATTGTGGTTGTAAAAAAAATATGCATGGAATCCAACAGAAGAGGGAAGTTGAAAGCAATTTGATAATTTTATATCCATGGCCGATTTTTCGCGACAGAATGCATATTTATGAGTTCTCATACATCAAGAACCTAAAGCAAAGTTGGCCACGGAATGACAGTTATCAAAAAGAAAATACCACAGTACGTGTATGTAAAAAATTCTTTCTCGACACTTTTGTTATATCTGATGGAAGGGTGACAAGAGTTTTAGCATTTCCTTAGCCCTGACTTGAATGTAAGAAAAATGTATGTGAAAAAAATGAATGGTGTGAGCAAAAAGAGACTGAACCTCTTAAAGAGTATTACTATAGACATGTCTTCAACATAGAATTTAATTTACATTTTCACGTTTCACGAAAGGACACTTGCAAGTCCTGTGACAAGTATAAACAGTCGATTTATGTAAAAAAGGACGAAGAAAAGACGGGTAATTTGGAGAAACATGTTTTACATTTTACAAAAGCAGAGAAAGCAAGAGATCAACTAAAGGGCTGATGGGGAAAAGGCCCGAGGAAATTCTGACATCTATACAATCACAATAGATTTACAAAAAGAGCTTTCATTTCCAAAATTAATTGTTTCTGAGGTCTACATATGCACAATACTGAGAATTAATTAAGTTTACAATATAAATTCAGTTTACAGTCTATTCAAAGACAGCCAAAGTCTTGAACTTCAGAGAATTTTATGCGATGGCATGAGATGGACTGGTAGACGGAGTGACTTGATCGTGTTCGTCGAGATTCACTGGAGGTCGGTGCTCGATGCAAGTCTTCCAGGATATTCTTCCTGTAATTCCTGTCATCCAATAGTTTGTTGGGGTTAATTTGCATATTGTTGAAATATTCCATGTTTGCTGGGAACATATGTATTTCTAAGGCGGACAAGGTTGGTGAGAGTCGACCTATACCGTTGTTTACGTCGCTCTCTTGAATGGGTACTTGAGGCTAATATTATTTCTTGCACGTTGGGAGAATCAATCCTATTAGTTAATAGTTTGGCAAGAGTGATGAGGTTCTTTTCCAGAATTTTGATTTTCCGTGGTGTAATGTTCATGTTTGCATGTAGAATAGACCTAGAGATGGTGAACGGGTTCCTATGGATCCAGTTCAACCAACGCAGAACTCAATATACAATTGCCAGGTATTTTATACGTTTGGGATGAGATCATTGTATCCAGTGGTTTACAAGAGATTGCTTCTTGCCTGACAAAGCATATTAAGTTGAACAAAAAAAAAAAAAAAAGCATGTGATAATATACAGCGACACATGCACTGGCCAAAATCAGAATATCAAGATTTCCTTATCGTTAATGAAACTGATTCAAGAAACCTCAATTGAAGTCACAGAGCCCAAATTCATGGTTTATGGCCACCCTTACCTTCCAGAAGACTCAGAGTTTGGGCTGATTGAACAAGCTGGAAACAACAAGATTATCTATGTTCCGGATGAATGGTATATGCTACGAGATCTGCCTGAAGACACAACAGGTTTATGGTTGTAAAGATGCAACAAGATGACTTTTTGAAAACAGAAGCCTTTGAAAAAGGCATAACAAAACGGAAGAAGAATGTTGAAGTGAATATGTAAACTGGTTGAAGATACAGTGGCTCCATTATGAAAAAGGAAAACCCGTTCACGATTTTCTACAAGTGTACATTGGATGAAGACATCCCTTTCAGCGAACTGAATGTCAAACCAAATAAGGAGGTTCGACCTAAAAGCTTGAAAAGTACTGAACAAGAAAAGTTGTATGATGGTCCTAGAATGCTGAACTTTCTAAAGAAAAGAGACATGCAAAATAAAATTAAACTGCATGAGCAATATAAAATAAATGTTAACATCAGCTTATCTCTAGGTTCCTATCAACCTCTGTTCCTACCACAATAACTGAGTTTGTTCTCAATCAAGTTCGTTCTCACGTGTTTCAATAGGCATATGTTGGCCATAGTGTCCCTTTTGCCGTTAAACAGCCATACCCACAACAATTTCGGTGGACACCATCTTGTTCGAAGATAGAGGATTGAGATAAAAACAGCTTCATCAGGGCGTTTTTATCTTATTAACATCCAGTCAACCGTACTATAAGCGTAACAGTTATTGAAGGGGGGTAATGTTTTCCTCCTGTTTTTTTCAAAATAAAAAGAATTACATTGAATCTAGTTATATATTTTCCGTTCCACACTTTTCTGCGAGAATTTCAGTACCATATTTTTAAACTTTTGGCTTTGAATCGAAGAATGCAGACAAAGCACTTCTGACAACTCCGAAACTACGACAGTGCTGTTGGCTTCTGAATAGGTGGCAATCCGATAAAGTCTAGCGAATACGGTGGACGTGAATATGTTCCTTAAACAGCTCCCAAATTTTACCACGCGTGATCAAAACTATGAGAATGCGCGTCTGTCCTAATGGGACACGACATCCTTGCGATTGTCAAACGGCGTTTTTCTTCCAGTGCAGCGTTCAGTCTTTGGACTTGCCTTTGTGATAAATTTATTGAGCTTCAGCAATTCAAAATAAACCACAGCCTGAATTTCCCAACAAATGCACACAAATCCTATGCGGTTGCATGCCATGTTTTGGCTGCGATGTAGCAAATTCTCCAGCATTAACCCACAGACAACACAACGTTTTATGTTAAAGCACCCATTTTTCATCCAAAGCAATTAGCGATTAAAAAAAAAAGAAGAAGAAAAAGAGCATTGTTAAAACTAGACTGACCACAATCTCAGGCGAGGATAGCATGGTTTTTTCTCCCTGAAACTCGGGTTTTTTGTCAAACAAACAGAAAATCGACCACAGAACCACGCAATTTACAGACAGTATATACGGAGCAACATGGCCTTAGGCGCCGATGATCCTAAAACCCTTCTACAACAACAAAAACAACAACAACATAGACTGACAACGTAGACCGTGAACGTTCAAACAAATTAGAACAGTTCATGGATCATGTTTGGCGACACAAATTTCGTTATGCGAAAAAACATTACTTCTGGTATAAATTCAAGGTGTGTGACAAAATGATCCAGGTTATTTTGATCTAATTAAATGTAATATTATGGACAGAGGACAATTTCTGCATGGCTGGGCTCCTAAGTCGATAAAATCTGGTGCTTGAACTAAGAACTTTCAAAGTGCTAATAATTTTATTAATAAAATATAAATACAAAAGAAAGCAGTGCGGCTGTGTTTTTCTGTAGGTAGTCTACGAGGTTCATGCGCATTAACACTAGAAGGCGTATCTAGAAGAAAATGAAGGATTATTTCTATGATGTATTACAAGTACTGTTCAAAAAATAATTATCATAATTTAAATAAGTTCTCCATTTTTTGGCTTGTCCATCAAATTCACCTCGTATCACTGTAATTTTACAGACTGTAAAAATGAACACAACACACACTTTTTACAGACTGTAAAAAGTGTGTGTTGTGTTCTTTTGTGCAGGCCGCTTGACTACCCAGAAGCAGCAATCACCAGGAAAGCTGTTTCTGAGTACTCGTCCACACTACGGGTTCAGAAGAAATTTTCGCCTTTTAAACACCTGAGTGGCGAACGAGTGAAGCGTATTTATATTAAAAGGAGTTTCAATAAATTTAGTCTCTTGACCAGGAGAAATTGTTCCCACAGTAGTTTCATGTTCTGTCCTGATGTCCAAGTAATGTGGACAGTCATACAAAACATGGCTCCAACTCTCGACATCTCCACAAAAGTAGAGAGCTGTATTCCTCAATCCGGAACTTACACAGTTTCTCATTTAAGAACCATGTCCTCTAAGAATATAGGAGCTGAACATGCTCATATAGAACCACTTATTTGTCCTTATGTACATCAAATAAGAAACCCTAGGAATAAATTTCTTAGCCATTAATCCAGCTTCGGATGTATCCCATCTGCCCATCAACTCATTGCAACATCTTTGTTTCTCTCCCTTAGCATCGTGTTGTGTGTCGATCTCAATCCCAATAAATGCAGTTGGAATCTGTTTACGGATATGAAAACATAGCCCTCGAAATACTAAGAAAAAGTCCAATGGCAAGACTGCGGCTAATACCTGCAAAGCAGCCGTCGATACTGTTGAAAACGTAGAATAGCCAACAGCATTGTCCTTTGCATGAGTTTTAACTGAAATCTAACAATTACCTCCCTATGGTACCATGTTCCAGCAGCATAGGTAACCATAGGGAGGAAGACTTCAGAAGAGTATAAATTCAGCTTTTCTCGACAATCCCCACTGTTCTTGATATCGTAAATATAGCTGCAGTGAACTTCTTAACTTCTATATAAATAAAAAAGATGTGAAGAGAAATTTAGCTTGTAATCAATTGTCACTCCTAAATATTTCACTTCAGTTACAAGAGGAAGTTGAGTCCCATTGATTTTAATTTGAGGAGGTCTGTTTAGATCTAATTTAGTCTTAAAAATAATCATTTTAGGGCACAAATCTGAAAGAAACTCAATCGAGAAGCACTTGGTCCATTCTTTTGCATTTTAACAAATTAGCTCTATTCACGCTGATACACGTTTGAAATTTATCTTGTTTTGAGATGGTTCAGCTGCCTTGAACGTCAAAAGCGTACGATAGACAATGCGTAGACTGATTGAACACTTGACCTTGAATAAACAAAGGGCTGTCCTAACACTGCTTTCTTTGGAACTCACGCTTTGTATAACACATGCTGGACAAGCCCAGTTCCACATTCAATTATTAATCATAATTGCCATAAAAATTACTTAGAAAATTTTTGTGCTTATCTCTTTGATCTCCTGTTGGTCAGATGACTTTCTGCTCCTTCCAAAGAGTCTTAGATGACTATTGATAAATATGGAAAACGAAAACGCACAGCACATAATCATCCCTGCCCTCGATGCCAGGAATGATTATGTGAAAATAAACAGTTTAAAGCAACACCGTGGTATGAATATTACCCAAAGGAGTAATCACAATATCAGCAAAACTCCTCAGTCTTATGGCAACTTCACGCTCTATAGCAGCGATATATAACAATCCATCAGTATATTGATCGATTACTGAACCTCTGGAGCATCAGCCTTTTTTATGCTTATGTGTTTCTGAAACAGCTTTTATGCATCACTATAAAGGAACTGTAAAAAGCCGAAGAATGTTATAAAAAGAAAACAAATGCATATTACATGAGGCAATGGCCCAACCTTCCATTTGACAGCTTGCTGGCTAGTAGTGGTCGAGCACAGGTTGTTTAGAACGCTGCTGAGATAACTTAAGCCAGGAGACATCAGCGTTCTTGAAATTGGATGTATTCCAAGATCAATTTAACTGTTTTTTGGGGGAGGGGAAGAAACCACCGTTTCCGGAAGAAAAAGATCGTGGAAACCCCGCTAAAGCAACTAGCTGGACCAGGGAAAACATAAGTTACACTCGTCTCGATGGGAAGCGAACTCGATCTTATTGCTCACTGCGAAAAAAAAAAATGGCTGTAACCACCAACTTTTGGGAACGGAGAAGAAAATATTAAGGAAAAATAGACCCACTAGCGGTTTAAACAATCGATAAAAAGTTAAAATGGAGGTAGGAGAGGTTTTAGCGCGAGTACACGCGTTTTCTGAAGGAGCCCTTAACTCAATTTTCTCATAACACGATTCTCAAGAAACTTCGGCACTAGTAACTAAGACTGTGGACGTAAGAACACTTCACGATGGGCGTGTTCGCCTGAATGAAGATAGAGTTGGGATGTCAGGTATTCTTGACGCGTGTGCGCTCGACAGAAGAACCACCACTCCACGATGCACTGTTTACCACGAGTAAAATGTAACAGATGATTCAGATTCGAGTGCCGGATTCCTAATAGAAACGGACTGTGGCGATGTCACAGTAAGAAGAAGATTGTGACAGACGTCCATTAAGGAAGAAAGGAGGCACCCCGTCGAGAAATTTGTAGTAGAGGGGCTCTCTGCTAGCTGGTTAAATCTTTGAAGATTAACGTAAAAATAATATCGGATTATAATGGGCTGAATAAATTTACTATAAGCTCTTTAGCATGTGCGTAACAGGGAATGACCCCACTCCAAATCAACGCTTCATCAACGGACTCCTACTTTAAGGAGCCCGAAAAAAAATAAGACATTCTAGCAAGATTCTAGAAT
This sequence comes from Mastigoproctus giganteus, assembly GCF_048544385.1. Lineage (NCBI taxonomy): Eukaryota > Metazoa > Arthropoda > Arachnida > Uropygi > Thelyphonidae > Mastigoproctus > Mastigoproctus giganteus. The sequence continues at coordinate 88,509,227 of NC_143583.1, read as the reverse complement.
TTAAATACAATTAATACAATTGGAAGCTTTGATCGAAATCAGAATATCGAGGAAGTAACTGTAGAAAAGGCTTGCATCTATGTGATAGGGAATGGAGTGATAGGGAATGGAGTGAAAGATGAACTCTGCTTAAACCGATCTCTGTCTTTTTAAAAAACAAAATGCCGAATTATCGGAAAAGTTTTAGCGAACCCTGCTAGAAACGTGAAATTGTATGACCGACCGCTGGATTTCGGTTAGAAAAATAACCTGAGGAAAGAAGGAGAAAATACCCTTTGAGTGTCTAGGAAGATCTAGACGTGTTCTGTTTTCAGAATGAATAATGGAAGGTTAAACAAGTTCTCATGTCTGTGCATTATATATTATGGAAGCGAAACGCAACAAGAAAAATCGATTTTCTCGAGAAATAAGACAGGAATAGGTTAACAGGGTTGTTCCTCCTCTATTGGAAATTGATCTGAACAACTCAGAATTTCTGGGAGCGAAGTCGATTAAATGAGAAAGAGTAGTGTCTTCCATCTCTTTCTCGTTTAACCTTTTCTGTAGCACTCTGCCAATCAGCAAAACTACAATGAGATCTGTAATCAGTAGAAGACTCTCACTGATGTTAAAACGAAAGGATTCGTAAAAAACAAAAAAAAAAAGAGACTACAGCTACCCCAACATTAGTCGTGGAGTTTTATGATAAAGAGCCATCCATCATAACACGCAGTGAGCAGTTAGAAAGGAAGCACCTTTTTCTGCTGGAGATTTCCAGCTTAAAGAAAAACAGTAGTGAAATAAGAATTTAAAATAAATAAATGCACAAGGCATAATACTTTAAGAGTTTTGGTATCTATATAATATCGGTGTTTAAATACACCATAGATAACTCTTAATAAACTACAAAGTAGTTGTGGTAGGCATCATTTGCTCTTTCTCATATTGTGCTCTGCCTTCACGACGAGTTGCCATGATATTGCACTACTTCGAATAAGTAACTCTTCACTAATAGAGAAGGCTATTGTTACTTATTCTCAGTTGAGTACCACCACCCAGACAGCACTGTTTCACGGCTATTGGCCGATCATCAGTGGGTGGGCAGGTACCCTGGTAATGCAACCATGACGACCCAGTTGTGAAGTTAATCACACAATATGGCATCTCTTGGCATCTCTCATATTGTGTGATTAACTTCACAACTGGGTCGTCATGGTTGCATTACCAGGGTACCTGCCCACCCACTGATGATCGGCCAATAGCCGTGAAACAGTGCTGTCTGGGTGGTGGTACTCAACTGAGAATAAGTAACAATAGCCTTCTCTATTAGTGAAGAGTTACTTATTCGAAGTAGTGCAATATCATGGCAACTCGTCGTGAAGGCAGAGCACAATATGAGAAAGAGCAAATGATGCCTACAACAACTACTTTGTAGTTTATTAAGAGTTATCTATGGTGTATTTAAACACCGATATTATATGAAATAAGAATGTAAAAAGGTGACTTCAAACAGGGGTCGACTCTACAGGTGTTGAGAACAAGTAGAGAAATTCCACAAGAACTTGAAAAGATGATAGCATCAATATTTAACTGGGATACGTTGGATATGGTTGGTTGTAGTAGGGTTTTAGACGCATCAGGAACATGGGCCATATTTTACCGTGTAATGTTATTGTGTATGTTCTGTGGTCGATTTGCTGTTTGTTGGACAAAAACCCATGCTCTCCTCGCATAAGTTCGACTAACTCGGCCACGTTGTGGAAAAACGTCCCATAAAAATTTCTCACTTCGTGAACGGGACTCGAACCCATTTCTTTTCAATCCGGTGTGGAGAGAATAGTGATTATACCAACTGTGCTACACACGAGGACAGTTCGGTATTGCAGGAGAAGATTTATTAACATTGTCCGCATAGGAGTTGAGGAAAAGTACGACGCAAGTTGGTTAGCTAATTCTATCATAAAACTAGGTGATGCTACAATAGGACCATAGGGATAGGGCCACTCCTGAAATTCCTGGGGCTTGGTTGCAGTGGGTCCCAAATCCCAACTAAGAGGATAGCTTCATTTCTGGCAGGGAGGTCCCGGTTGACCAAACTTTAATTCTTGCGTGTGCTTTGCACGCACTCTGTCCCCTCTAAGGATCAACCCCACATTACGATAAAAAGAGGTGGAAGTAGGAGGGGAAAGAAGTCTCCTTCATTGGCATCGGATGGAACCTGAAAACCAAAGTAAAATTTGAACCAACAGTGAGTTTTTCCATCTTGGACTTTTCAGGCAGTAAAGGAAGCCAAAGCATTGGTTGAAAGCTAGTTGCGATATCCTTTAACCTCGTTCCGTAGAGACTTTAGCATTAGCATTAGTAGAGGCACATGGTGCAAGAGAGCAAGCTTATACAGCATCAGCCAAAAAAAAAAAAAAAAACCTTCCCATTTCTAAAGGCAAACTTCCGCACATCTATTCTGCAACTATCTTTCCTCAGTTTGATCCTATGCGCCCTCATGTTTGTAATTTGAGCAAGAGGAAGACTCCCATCAGCATTGAGCCTGCTCAATCCATTCAAGGCCTTATACATCTCAATCAGTTCGCCTCGCAGGTGTCTAGTCTCCAGAAGCTGCAATTTTCAGACCTTAAGCCTTTCTTCATAAGAGCACCCCTTTGTTTCCTTAACCAGTCTTGTTGCCCTTCTCTGTACTCGTTCTAGCAAGTCTACATCCTTCCTAAAAAGAGGCTTCCAGACCTGTACGCAGCACTCTGGCAGCCTGTCTGCACTGCTCAGAAAGCATCATATCTGACTGCACAATTACCCCAGGTCTCTTTCATTCTCCACTTCCCTGAGTGTAACACTACATAGTTGTTACATTTCTCTGGGGTTACTTCTAGCCCTTGCATTTGTCAATGTTAAACTTCAGTTGCCACTTCTCAGCCCATTTGCCCAACTTATCTAGATCCAGTTGGAGTAGCATACTGTCTTTACTGTCGTTAACAACCCTGCCAACCTTTGTATCATCTGCAAACTTGGACATTAAGCCTGATATACTTTTATGAATATCATTGATAAATACAGAAAATAGCAATGGGCCCAACAGCGACCCCTTAGGGACACCACTAATAGCAGTGTCCATTGATAACCACTCTCTGTCTTCTCCCACTCATCCATCCTTTTATCCATTGTAGCAACTTGCCCTTAATGCCATAACTCTCCAATTTGTACAGCAGTCTTTCATGTGCAACAGTATCAAAAGCTTTTCGAAGACTTAGCACATACGTTAGAAAAGAGGTTCAGAAAACAAAAAGGAACGATGAGTTTCATTCCTTTTGCTGATATGATTTAATAATGTCGAAATTAGCGGTAACAGTTTAATAGCAGTCACGAATGCAATTAGCTTGTAATCCTTCAAAGAGTAAGTCGTAAAGTTCAATCGTTAGAACTATAGGTCATCTTCTGACATCGTCTAAATGAACAATGCAGAGAATCCACAGCTGAGAACGTGCAGCTAATAAAGAAATGAATTCGCAAATGCTTTCAAATTACACTGCATGCAACCACGGATCGTAAATTATGGTCCCTTGAGTGACAAAGGCTTAGGACATTTACGGAAGTAATGAAGTTAGCTTATAGTGCCGCTAAAGTTCAAATATTCTTGCGAAACCGTCATTAAAGTAAATAAAGATTTCTCCAATGGACACACACGTCCATGGCCTTCGCACAGTCACGTGGAATCATAGAGATGTTTGGACATCCAAACAAAATCCTGCTCTTACGAAAAGATTTGTTTTAAGGTCTGAACTCTGCGAAATGCTTTTCATTTTAATTCCTGTTGCGAAATCCCATTTGTCACTTTATTACACGGCGTACACGCTCTTCGCTCTTCTTTTTTTCTCTTTGCAAGCAAGGAGGGTGGCAGATATAAATGGCCGCAGAACGTGACAAAGGGGGTAAACTCATTCGTGGCATTACAGAAATATGCTTTTACAGTAACGGGATAAGAAGCGTTAGGCTCTTCCATAATTGCACCGCAGTCAGGATGAAGATGTAAACTCTGATGGATGACCAAATCAGACAACGCGCCTTCTCTCAGACATCCAAAAGTCATTCCGTATACTCCCAGAGCTTCAGGAAACTGTCGCTACGGGAGGAGGTGCGGGCGAAAAACTGGAGAGGCGAACAGAAACAAGTGAACCGACAAGGAAACCTGTGCTGCGCATCGGCGACTGTTGACACGAATCGATTCCGGACTGTCTGGCTCTACGAAGAATCTCGAATTAAGACACGTGAAAGACGACCGATACTCCGCGCAAAAATTCGAAATAAAGTTCGTTCGTTCTGAAGCAGTTTAAAGAAGAATGAATGCTCACATGAATAGAGAGAACGTCTTGAGCCTGAAAGTTTCCAGCCCGTGTGCGAGTGCTTCTTGTGAAACTTTCTGAGGCTCTATAAAATGCTAATCGATTCTTGGAAGTAATGAAAATGAATATTAGAACTTTTTTTTTTAATTTCTTTTTTTCAACGAGAAGTGATTGAGAGACTTTGCTAGGATTTGCTGATGGCAAGGAGACCACTGAATGAAACACCCGAGTTTCCGGGAGAGAAAACTTTGCTGTCCTCGCCTGAGACTGACTAACTTAGCCATTCTACGTACTACACTGTTTAGAGCGCTACAATCGGAATGAAAAAAAAAGTCCATAAAAGTTCCTTGAGTCATTGACGAGATTAGAGCAAGGGCTTTTTCCACCCGGTGTTAGATATCGGTGATTATAACCACTGTGGATAACAAGGTCGGCTGTAAAATTTGCCTCGCCTTCTTCATCATTGTACAAGGTGATTCAAAAGTTGCTCAATCCAAATATCAGTTTTTCGAAATTTTGGACCGCGATTTTTGAATAACCTCATAGAAATCTTTGTGAACTGAAATTAAAGAACTTGGAAAATGCCTCAAAAATTTTTTCCATCAAAGGACGGAAATTATTGGGGACCGAACAACTGGTCACTACAAGTTCGCAAATACGGGCAAACCATTAGAGAACCAATCTGTAGTTTCTATTTAACATTTCTACAGAAATTGTCGTATGCCAACCTCGAGGCTCGCTGAAATCACCTTCCCATCATGCATTATGATTAATACAGTAAATTCCATTACTACGATTGCGTTAATGTACTATTTACTTAAGCAAACTTCGGATCGTTGAGCAAGCAATGGGTACCAAAGCGACAAACACTTGTTTGGTAAACAGTGGATTCTGGACCAGCACGTTATGTATAATCCTTAGCACGTTATATGTAATCCTTAAATCTCCCATCGCAAAGCGTAAAGATTTATTGTGCCGGATATTAGAACTATTATAACGTATAGGTGAATACTACGGTCACCACCTGTTGTTCTGAGTCTTTCTGTTCGAGACGATCCAAACACCAGGAGCGTGTCTACAACATTAAGAAACTGCATCAGAAGTGGCTCTGTAATCCCGTTCGTCTGAGTTATTTTCTCTAAGGTAAGTACAAATGACTTTGAAGAAGGCTATAAAACGGTGTACCTAAAGTAATTTAAGACCTTTCTGGTTAATTATAATGCCACATTGGAGCTCAAAAACTGGGAATAAACACAAGAATGCAAATAAATGATTAACTTTTATTATACACAAACCTGTTAACGCGAATGATATTTTAGCATAGTTGTGCAAAGTTGTTTAGTCACAATCAACTTAATCAATTGACTTAAATTCGGCCTAAGAGTTCATTTCATCCAGTTCATTCACATCCATAACACTGTAAGGACAAATTTCCGATGAATTTAAACTTCTATTTAAATTCTTCGGAAAAAGCTATTTAAATAGATAGTTTAAATAGCTTTTCCCGTTGAATGCAACTACCGGATAATTACATTGTTTTCGATGATTGAGGGACACCATTTTAGGTATTACAAACATACTACACTGCTTAGAGCGCTGCAATCGATGTTCCGTATTGTATCGTGCTGCCATCTCTTAATAACAATCTAAACTACCTTCCTGTCATTTTAAAAGCAGTCGCAGTAATATACCTTTATTATTATTTAAATTCATATTGGATACCTTATAACTTAAACACATCTCATAAATCTCCACACGTAGATATGGTTGTTGAAGCTATTGCACAAAACCTCAGTTATTTGTATATGTTGGCTTCGTAATACCTCAAAACATCAAAGTAGAAAAAAAAAAAAAAGACCTTCAGTAATAATAATTATATTATCAGCATAGCAGATTGTTTTATCGAGTATATAGGGAAGGATGTTGGCAGTGAGATGCCAAAGAGAAAGTGAACGATCCCTTGTAGGATTTTCCTTGAGATTTCTGATGTTTCTTCTTAAGGACGATGGTTGAATGATTCTTTGTGGTAAACAGCAACAGGAAGAACGGAAGAAAGAAAAAGGTAAGCTAAAGTGGCATTTGGTTCAGTGTGATTCGCCGCGTTGTGAGCAGTGAAACCAGTTCCAAAACACGAGGACTGTCACTTGATAGCGTGTCCGAGGCTGTCCTCGTGTTACCTCCATTTTAGACGAAAATTATCTGGTCTTGACTGTCAAGCGTCATAGAGACAATTCACCGTGAGAGATGAGCGACGCCATCCACGGCACTGCTCAGGAGGATCTGTATGCTTGAATTATTTAAAGAGAAAAATCTTTTATTGATCTTCCGCTCTGCCAAGTTCATCGGTTTCACGCTAGAAATGCATGGTTTTCATCTTGCAAACAAGAAAATTGTCCATAAAATATGTATATTCAGTTTATAAATCCAACACACCAATGTCTCGTGGGCTTATTTGCTTTAGCTGAAAATCTAGATGAATCAAGCAGCCATCCGTGCAACATTACTGCTCTCTTAATCGCTGCTGTGTATGCCTTGTATTTTATTTATTCTTCTACATCTCTTGCCATCGATCTCCATTTATTGTAACTATCTTACAACGTGTTCCTCTACACAAATCTATTCCACTACTTTTATTCTTCTTCTCTCAGTGCAGCCAGGCTGCCGGAGCAAGTCAAGAGATATTGTCAATGATATACATGAATTTTGCTAGTATGGAGAAGAAGGTGATTATCCCTTTGTATAAGGTAATGGTCAGGCCACACCTTGAGTACTGCGTACAGATCTGGAGGCCTCATTTTAAGAAGGATGTAGAGTTACTTGAGCGTGTACAGAGAAGGGCATCAAGATTGGTGTGGGAGGAAAAGGAGTCCTCTTACCAAAAAGGAAAATTGCAACGTCTGGAGACTAGACATCTGCGAGGTGATCTGATTGAGGTGTATAAGGCCTTGAATGGTTTCAGCAAGCTCAATTCTGATGGGATTCTTCCTCTTGCTCAGATTATGAACCTAAGGAGGCATAAATTCAAATTGAGGAAAGACAATTGTGGGATGGATTGTGGAAATTTGCCTTTAGCCAGGGGATAGTTGATTGCTGAAACAAACTTCCATCTGTCGTTGTGGAAGTTGATAGCTTATTAAATAAATTTAAGGAGGAACTGGACAAACTTTAGAGAGAATAGATATATGAAATGTTTTTCATAAGCTTGCTTTCTTGCATCACATGCATCTACTACTACTACTACTACTTCAGGTTTTTCATCCCGAAAACCAGATAGCATGACCGCAGAACATTTATTTAACAACAGCAATAAATGTTTTTCCAAGGTTTTGTTTTTTCAGGCGTCTTCTATGAAATTATCTTCTGCAGACCACTGTTAGCTACCCAATATAAGGAGTGCATCCAATCCGATCTGAGAAATGTCAAATAGTAAAATTAGATTGTTTACATTTTTAACTGTTTAAAGAGCCACTGGGACTACAATGCAAAGTCAACTATGTTATACAAGTACTCGCAACTCCTTTTCGTCGATTAATTAATTCGTCTTCCTTTCTTCTCATATATTTGCGCAATTTAACAGTCTTCAACGATCCTCCCAGTAGGGTTTTCGGTCTGATGCCGTTGACAATACCTTCGAGAAATTTTTATTTCGTCACTAATCCATCTCTTTAGAACCCGACGTTCCTTGAGTGGAACGGATCTTCAGCTTCGCCACCTGGGATTCTTGACAATGGGGATTCTTACTGCGCTGTCCGAATGGCAGGGAGCCTCTTGTGTTCGGCTAACAGAAATTAAACGAACGGAAACGTTATTTGAATAGCGGTAAGAAAAACTGATAATAGATGACGTAAAAGGGCTTAGTGCGATGTTGTACGTGATTAATTTAACCCCTTAAAGCACACCCTGGACTTGTACTTAGATAATTTCTGTGGACAGCGCAGAAAGCCTTTTCTGGAAGCCATCCATCTCTGTTTGTCCCCCAATTTGCAGCGGTTACGAGCGTGTTAACTAGATTTACGACATGTACGGACTTAATGATTACAAAAAGGAAAATCTACTTTTGTTTGTCCAATGACCGAGCGAATTCTTAATGCGCCAACGTCTAAAGATGGAAGGGAAGAAAACAACTTTCTTTTGGGCTTTACTAGAGAATGAGTGAAAAAAAGAAATCAATTAGCTAAGTATGTAATTACTCTTCTCAAAGCAGATAGATTTGTTTGGTGTTGAGCCAGGCCATCGTTACAGCCAATTGGACACCCGAGCCTTTGGAAAGGAAAGGAAATTTCGATTATTAGCCTGTGGCGAGTAGAGCAGTCCTATCGTATGTGACATGCTGCATGTTGCACAAAGAAATCAATTAAGAGTTTTAAAAGAGACGCTGGAAATATATTTTCTTGTTCTTATTTTTAACAAAACGGAGGGTTGGGAAGATAAAGGCAGCTAAGATGAGACGGTTCCATTTGATATAAAATCTTTCATTTGTTCTTTCTTTCTTTTCATTCAGCATAGCGTTCTTCTTGATGCTCTCCTTTCTTTCCAAGAAGAGTAGGAGTTGCTACTTTTCTAGAAAACGCATTTAGCCCTAATGCACTTGTAATCCAACTTCTTCGACGTTTGACTGTGGACGATGGCTTTCCGGTTCACTTGTCTTCATCCCACGAGCCATCAGCAGACGGTTTGCAGAAACCAATTATACATTCGAGGAAATCTATTATGTTGTCGCTTAGCGAATTTTATTCGCCAAATATTGATAATTGAGATATTAACTCTTTCGTTAGGTTGCCCCTTTCTAATTATCTTCTTCGACTACCTCTGTTGCTTAATTATTTCTGAGCATTGCGTTCGTTTTTCTCTCATTAAAATTAATCCGTTTCTTCTGATAATTTTTAATAGACTGGACTACGGTATGGATGCTATCTGGCGCCATCTGTCGCTAATAAAAAGTCCCAAAATGGAGGATGGAATTTTAAATTTGATTCCAAGTGAAGGATTAATCACCATGTTTAGTTTCCCCCCCCCACACACACACATACACCATCTGTGCATCCCCTTGTAGTGGCTTATTGGTCCTAAGTTATTGCCTTGATTTTTCGAGGACATTTTTTATTGGTTGGTCTCAAATAATTTTAAGGATTTTTCTTTTAAGGAGTTCATTGTAAATTTAGGGCCCATGCACTTAGCCGCACGTTGAATTCGGCTATTAGCTGGGTATCTGAAGCTCCTCCATGTTTTTCTGCATGAAAACAAATTGCGGTTATATTCATTTACGAAGATAAAAACATACAGACTGTAATTACACGATTAATCAAAATTATTCGCGCCGAATCCACATATTTCCAGTTATTTTAAGTCCCCTAACATTCATTTCTTACACCACGGCTTAATATTTGCCAGAATATTATTATTTTTGAATCATGTATAACTAGCACTATTTCTTGGGAATTTAGATTTTAAAATTGTGCAATTACCAAACTCGCCACCAGAGAAAAATCAATTCTCGATGGTAGCACTGTGAGCATTAAGTTAAAGGAATAAAGCTCAGTATTTGACCTCCTTATCTAAATTTTCCACAGTGTTGTTTGCTAGTCAAAACACACTGGAAATGCTGGGACCTACGACAAACTTGATGATCAAATAGTGTTCCTTCATGCGAAGGATGGAGACGCACCAAACCTAACTGAAAAAGACAAACAAATGGTAATCCGCTTTGTAGAAATTATATAACACAGCGATGGTCTCCATCAAGGGCTGCTCGTCCACAATTCTTCGAGCACTTAGCAGATTAAAGACGCCACTGAACCCGGTGGACGTACGTAAATTAAAGGACCACATGTTCTCTTAGAGCGCTGGGATCGCTGCGACCTGCCACATTCATTCCGGTGAAGAGAACCTGCACGAGCGTGTAATCGTACTTCCTCGGGATGTCATCCGTCGCGGATGATTCATAAACGTTTAGCTCCCGCTTGAGGATTTCCGTGGTGACCAGAAATCAGACATTAACTTGGAGGGAAAGTAATTCCACTGTGACCTATGTTGTGTTGTCAGTGGAAGGCAATGCGCTCACAGAAAGATAGGTCACACGTGACAGCCAATTGTACAACTGCTTCTAATATAAGAAACATTTTTCAGTCATTTGGTCTCAGAATTTGGTCGTGCACTTTTCTCCAGGTACTCCAGTTTTTTAAATTTTTTTCGACACGCACAGACGGACAAAACAGCCTTAGGATGCTACACAACGCTTGTAGAAGAGAGCATAAAAATTACCGGTCGAATAATTGAATAATTTTTCTGATATCACCAAAATCCAAATGGAATATTTCCTTCTTTTAATTTTCTTGTAATACACCGCATAATATCAAATGAACTATTTTAAACATTTAAAAATATATAATTTATATATATGCCATGGTTAAACCGCATTTAGAATAGTATTTTTAAAATATATTTACCAAAATTGTAAGTTTATATTATTTGCATATGTTTGATAAAGAAAGATTCTACTGTTGGTGCATTGAATTATGACCTGACCATAGGAACAAAATATTCTTGCCTGATTTCGCACGATTTGCATTAATAAAATCCTGAAATGATTGAACGAGACAATCTTGCAAATTCTACAGGTATAATAAATATTCCTTCCATTTTTCGAATGGTCAGGCGCGAGGGTGCAGTGACTGTGGTTCTTGTCCGTTTGATTACTAAATACGATGCTGTTTCTTGTATTCTCTTTGGTGTTTTCTTTGGCTGCTGACTCCTACATCTCTTCCATAGATATATCAGAAAATATTCAGCATTATGAGGAAGCTTATTTTTAAGTTCTTTCTTAATTATGCAAAGTACGTTTCTCAGAAAGGAGTTTGTATAAACAAATTTCAGGAGCCGAAAAGCGAAATCGCCCTGATTTTCTAAATAAAAAAAATTAATTACTCCTGGTGAGCAATTATCGAAGCAGTTTGGTTGGTTTAATCTACAGATTCTCCTGTCTGAACAGGATTTTTGTATTTTGTCTAACATTTCAGCTACAGACCACCCGTGCGTGGATTCAGCTGTCAAATGAAGCGAAGATGTTTATAATCAATGTACTGTGAACAGGCCCTTGGAGAAATAAAGTATAACTTAAATCAACGGGAACTTCCGGGGCTGTTTCGAGTAGCGGAACAAATTCTGCCTCATTATAGAGAAAGTAAGGTTTAGAATTACAGCTTGGGTAGCTTAAAGTTGTTATTTAAACTTCAATGAAAGCGATTAACCAGTTCCTTACTTCAATATAATCTTTAAAAATTTACTTGGAAGATAAAACGGGTACTTGAATTTGTGTTTTTTTTTTTTGGCAGCGTTCACCTCAATATGTCCAGATATGTCCTCGTAATGATGACGGCCATAATAAAGACTGGTAATGAAACCCATTATGAACTTTTCGAAGTTCCTTATAAAAGCAAAGTCTGCTAATGAACCTCAACATGAAAACTGAAACCACCGAGATAGTAATTGAAATAGAAACTCGCTGAAATGGAAACTGCTACTATATAACACACAGTCCACAAAATTGTTCGATATAAATAGGTTTTTTAGTCTAAATAGATGCAATTCTAGGTTGGATTGGTGTCAGTTTAGATTAAAAGCTAAGGTCGCGTAAATTGCGTACACGAATCCATTAGTAATTTATCCCTATCTCTTGTCCGCTTTCTTTATATTAGCCTTAAGAATTCTTACGGTCTTCTTACAGATTCGTGTATAATGTGTTTGTACCTGACCTACAAAACGATTTTCGCACAGTTGGTTGTAGGATTTTGGCGCATCAGCAACTTCTGTGGTCGATTTGCTATTGCTGAATGAAGAACATGAGTTTCCAGGAAACTCATGTTCTTTTAAAGGCCCATAAAAACTCCTCCCGTCGTTGACGAGATTCAAACTCGGGTCCTTTCCATCGGGTGTGGGGAAGACGATGATTACACTAACTGTGCTACCACGAGGGCGATATACCCATGCTCGCCTGTTTAATTGATTGCAGAGAGAGAAAGAGAGAGAGAAATCGCCTTCCATCTGGAATAAATGATAATGAATGTGTTGAAGATACACGTGGCTGGCCTAACTCTAATTTATTAAATGGACAACACGTTGAGCATTTAATAAGGAATATCTTCACTAGCATTCTCTATAGATGTCATCTACCTAATTTAGCATTTGGAAATCCATTTTCACTTGGCAGGCTGTGACAACTTCTGTTGTGTAAAGTCGAGTCTTTGCATGAGATTGACAGTCCCTTTTGTATCTTAAAACTTTCTACATTCCCTGCTTGTGACAGCATCAACTAGACTTCTCTTATGGATTAGCTTTATGGACAGACAGCTTATCTGCCGATGTAAAGGTTGCAGTAAGACTCCAGTGAAAACATGTTAAAAGCTAAGAAAAGACGCAGAAAGTTACGAAATCTTACTTGACATATTCTACTTTTGTAAGGCTTAAATCCAAGAAAAACTTATTTTTCTTGGATTTAAAGAAAAACTTATTTCAATTTTAAATTTTAAAAAATTTACTAAGTTTTCGTGTTTATTTTTAATTTAAAATTACGAATATAATTTTTTGTTAAGGGTGAGAAGAGGGAAGTTGGCTGAGAGTAGAGAAAACGTTGGGGAGTCGTGAGGATTTCTCAGAAGTCAATAGAGGGGTCGTGAAGCCGAAAACGAAAAGTTTGGGAACCGCTGATGTAGACGCAGATAATATTCGTAGCTAAACTATACCTGGAGTAGAACAGAAACTGGAATTGGGGAAGATTTCCACTCCGTGACGAAGCCAGATTTCATTCTGACCACAGCAACTGCGCTGTAGAAAACTAAGAATAGCTACTACTAATAAAAACTCACTCGCCTCCTTTAACAGTTCAACTTTTGCCTCACAATCCCCTAACAAGCGCGTTATGCTCCAAATAAGCATTATGTTCCCTTAACTAAAGTAGTTCTTGGCGCATTTTAAGAAAATACTCAGCTTGTAGTCATCTATTTAGAAGAAACAGTTCAACACAGTTAATATCTCTGGCATCCTTCACCACTGTGAAATGTATCTGGAGACCACAGCAAACCGGTGCGAAATGTATTACCTGATCTAAGGCGATGTCTTTCACTTCTAAGACGTTACTCTCCAGTGAAATCCTCTACTCTAAAGCTGATAATCCCACATTCATTAGCAAATCATCCACTGGAATTTCTTTACTTCGCAAAACTCAGCTGACCATTTCACATCCATCAACCTTGAAGCAGGCTTCAGAGATTTATCCATGATTTAAAAAAAAAAAGTGTAGAATACTAATTCTAGCCAACACATCCATTGCAGAACCTGATGTCATTAAGATTCTCCTGCTGTTAAAAGTGAATATATTTCATCAAGAGTTCCTCGGGATCCCAGCAAGTGCCACCTTATCGTTCATTGGTGCATGGGTCACTCAAATAAATTTTCCTTTCTGAATTAATAATCATTTTCTTTTTCTTTCAATGTACAATCGCTGTTTTTCCACCTCAACCTGTGACAAATATACTTAAGTCCAGTTATAGTCCAGCGCTGATTTATAAATGAGAGATTGTCGCAATCGACAGGTGCAAATAAGTAATTACTAACAACAAAAGTGTCGCAGCTCAGAACAAATTATAACACGTTTATACATGTTATAACTCGCTCTGTCTTCTACTTGCAATGAGCATCGTGAAAACATTTCATTATGTATCTGTCCTCTTTTAAAACGATGTTGTTTAAGAATAGATAAGAGAACACCAAAGACATTCAGACAAACTTTACAAAAGAATCAAAAACAAAAAATATATATAGATAAAAAAATGTAGAAAACAAATCCTAGCTAACCCATATATTCCAGAACCGAATGTGATTCCGATTCTGTTGTTAAAAATTAATATATCTCATCAAGTTTTCCTCTGGATCCCAGCAACATTTAACCTCTAATGAATGATTTATCCATCTGCGCACACGCGTGGACTATAGAACGTTTGTGACAGTTGAGACTTACTGTTGTCGTCCGCTGATGTCCACCTGTCGACTTGTGGCTCAGTCGTATCATCAAAAGAAGCCGTTTCGTATTTTTTTCCGTCTGTAATGTTTCTCCTTGGCATTAAACGACCCGAAGTGCAGTCTAAAAAATGGAAAATGTTATCTGGAGTACAGTTTGTCGGTTCTACTTTGTATTTCTCGCCATATTACGGCCCATTACGAAAGAAATGATCTCCGAGACCATCCTCTTGAAGAAGGCGAAGAGCTAGCATTACGGGATGTGGGAGAGATGAAAATGACTGCGTGGATATCGTCCGTAATCCTGAACTTTGCGGAGACCCAACTAAGGATGAAAAATGAGTGACGATGTTAGAACTCGTTGGAGTTGGTTTCGGGTTGAATTTCAGCCTACATTTACGAGGCGGCGCAGTACGTCCACCTCCAAACGAGAAGGGAGGCTCGGTTTAGTTTAGCGATGCTACGTTTAGTCGGATAAAAAAAGATTGTGCCAATGGATGGAGCTTTGTTTTTATGGCATCCCCGGGGATGAGAGCCGCTTGCCAGATAAAAGGAACGGTTAGAAGGGCACGTTAGGAATGCAGATAAAAAGAGGAAAGCGAAGAAAATTTTCTACCACATTAAGCTAACTCCCCACGGATTCAACCTTCTCTTGAAATACATATTAGAGGAGAAACAACGCGTGACAGAGGTACAAAAATTAGTAAGCAGCACCCAGCTGCATCCTCTAAACGGATTCTTATATCCATCCCATAATTCTCATTGAAAATTTTCATCCTAAAACGTGTTCTAAATCAAGCACACTGAAAATGCCAAAGAGTTCTGGCTTCGCTGGTTTGGATGGATGAAGTGAATCTGTTGCAATGCGTACTTCGAAAAACTTGTTAAAACGTCTTCCACTCATTTCAGAGTCACTCTGGGGATGTTTTTTTATGGTTTCTCCTTCTCACCAACAAGAAATTTCAGCTTTAAGAAGCTGAAATTTCTCTGCCTCGTGTCCAAGATATCATTGATCGGTCCTCGAGTTTCAGTAAGTGCTGTATCGTCATGTATTTTTCAATGGAATTCCAGCTTCCAAATAAAATCACTGCAATCCAGACTTCGACTGTGTTAAGTTCTTTATTGTTATTTGAGGCATTCTTTTGCAGTAAATGTTCAATAAAGAGTAGAATTTCAAGTTGGCCTAACTTCGCGTTACAGCCCGGTGAGATTTAATAAAAGGAATACTAAAATAATTAGGATTAAAGAGAAAAATTTCAAAGAATACTCAACTTATAACTAACTCCTAACATTTACCAGAACACATTCTCAAAAGCTTTCTATAATTTATAAAGGTGAAAAATAAAGTTCCAGTTTAAAGTTCAGTGATTAGTTTATGTAATCAGCAAATTCCCTTTCTGGAGACGTGATTATTTTATTTATATCACTTCGTTTAATTTTTCTGTAAAAAGAATAAAGGAAAAAAATATATGCCTCTCTTTGGGTTTCATCACATATATCCAAAGTAATAAAATCTTATATGAAACTCTTCTGTCTCTTATGGCCTAGTCTGTGACGCTGGTGAAGGCTCTAACTAGGGAACAGCTGACGATCAGTTTTTGAATGTTTGCGAGAAAGAATGGGTTGGCATCGAGATCTTTCCAGCTTCGAACGTGGACTGGTGGAGGCAAGATGTGCAGGTGCCAGTACCTCAATAACAGCCAACGTTGTTAAGTGCTCCCGTTCTGTGACATCACGAGTCTACCATGAATGGCTCGACAGCGGTCGAACAACGAACCAAAGATCACATGCAGAATAGCCACGTGTGGTCGACGCCCGTAGTGAGCGTTGTCTGTCTCATCTCATAACACAGCAGCTAAGCAGCGCAATAGTCTTGCTAACCACTCAGTACAACGTAGGAACAGCAAGACCAATATCCACATGGACTATGCACTGGACATTAGCTCGTATAGGCTATGGCAGTCGACAGCCGTCACGGGGCCCACGCTCACTGCGAGACACAAGAAACTGCGCCTTGCATGGGCACCTCACCACCGATATGCGGAAATCTGCTGCCTGATTTGAGGAATTCCATTTCCAGCTCTATCGTGCTGATGGGAGTATCGCCATTTGGAAAAAGCAACACGAGGTGATGGCACCTGGATGCAGTAATTTCGTGCCATGCCCTAGATATTCTGATCACCGTTAATCAACGACTCAATGGGACGCCTACCTTTCTATCGTCGCGACCAAGTACACCCCCTTCATAATGACAGTATATCCAGACAACTCCTGTCAAAAGATAGCACGCCATACCACTAGGCCCGAAAGGGTGATGATTAGTTTCAGGAACATGACAATGAATCCTTCGTCCTCCGTGGTCTCCCAACTCAGCGGATTTGTACCAAATGGAACATGTTTGGAAAAGGACATTCGATGCTACCACCATCCACTTGACAATGTGAGGACATTACTGGACACATTGTGCAAGGCACGGGTACAATACCACAGGACGTTCTGCAACACCTTTTGGAGTCCTTGTCAAGACGTGTATGTACTGCATTATGGACAGAAGGTGACCCCAAGAGGTATTAGCTGGTGTTGCTAATGCAAAGCTAACTTAGTGTACTCAAGAACGATTTTGATAATGCATAATAGATAAGGCAGATTATAAACAACTGATGGGAATTCCCTGTGAGTCCAGGTTTTCGTTGCCACAGACTCCAGTTAGTAAACTTGAATAAAAGTTTCCATAATAATAATAGTCGTAGTAACAGGGAAAAAAAATTGTCACGAAAAATTGCTTGTGACTGCTCTGTGAAGAGAAACAGAGACTCAATCAGATTTATGTTTTCTAAGAGAAGCTTCTTAGAAGCACTTTTATTTAAAATTGCAGTTTACCTACTAATGAGTCCTCCAGTACACGTTTTGGGTTTAAAAATTGCGTGCATGCATGCATACAGTTGACTGAATGTTCATTTAGGTTGTTATTTTCTGCAATATGATGGTAACATAATTGTCAATAAAAAAATTATGAAGATTTTAATTTAAGAAACAAGCGAGAGAAATTAACAGCGAAAATAAAGAGGGCCATATATGAATACGAACAATCACAACTCTGTGTTGTGCGATGTTAATAAGTGCATTGTGACTGAAAATTGGGTGTCTTCTAAGGATGCTTTGTTTGTTAATGGAAGAAAACTTCCCAAGGTACCCTCCGCCTCAACTTGAGATCAGATATCTTTCGCTCCACCTTCCCTATTGAAAATACCTCAAAATGTTCTTCACGTCACCAATAGTATTTGAATTGAGAGCTTTCCTAAAATAATGAAAGTGGCTTGGCCACAATCTGCTACAATTGCCTGCAACGTTATGATAGCCTTGTTACATGTCCTTGCCACTAACAGTGGCTACCACTGCTTCTATTCCACACCGTGGATTAGAATTATTTGGGATTTGCACCATCGGTATTTTCGCGGAATGAAAACCCATCATTTCCAGCTTAAAAACCACACGACGCTCGCCCCAGAACGACTCAATCTGCCGCATTGCTTGAAAATAGCCAATAAACATCCTTCCATCCTAATAAAGCATTTTTCAACTTCGGCCGAAGAAACGAATCGAACTCGCCATCTCTTATGAAGAGAGGTTGTTGTTGTTATTGGGTTTAATGACACAAGGGCTACTGAGGCCAACGTGTCTATTCATAGTTATGAAGAGAGTAAAATCCACTCCACCTACTGTGTGATTGACCCCGTGGGTGGCATAGTTGGTATAATCGCCGTCCTCCCCACACCAGGTGGAATATGATCGGGTTCGAATCCTGTCAATGACGCGGGGAATTTTAATGGGTTTTTTCACAACGTGGCGGAGTCGGTCTCGGGCGAGATAGCATGTTTTTTTCTCCCGGAAATTCGGGTTTTTCTTCCAGGAAAAACAGCAAATCGACTACAGCACACACGCAATTTACAGGCATATGAAGCGCAGTATGGTCTAAGTCGATGATGCGCCTAAAACCCTACAACAAGAACATTTCTGGTTGCATCAGAAAGGAAACGGCACTGTTTCAGAAGCGATGCTTAATTTCATTTTCATCGCTAGCGTTTATTCCAGCCTCGTCCATTGGAAAGCTAAAGAAATGCTTACTGACCTACTTTCAAAAACTGTCCATCTCGTAACCGTCTTGAATGCGTGTTTAGAATCAATACGACTGTCTCCGTGGAATCAAAAGAAATACTCCCTCCACCGGGCTGCTTTAGAATCGAAAAGACACTAAAAACTCTGAGAAAATTATGATCTCAGATCCGAACATCGCTATTGCTTTCTTGTCGGTGGACGTCGATCAATAGCAGTCTTGTTTCCCATCTCGGGCTTCCTGCTACAGCTGCCCTTTCTTTTGTAAACGATTTCTTTTTTCTCTCATTCAATCGCACATACTTTTATCTGTTTCTATTCATGCGATGTCAACAGGAAATTCTTGCGACCTTTCGTGGACTTTGCTTCATTCCTCTACCATTCTCTAATCTGCTTTTCTACTTCGTTTCGAGTTTATTTCTTGCTCTCTGTTTGGATGTGAAGATTCCTCGTAATATTTTTCAGTCCTTTATCTGTTCTCAGAAGATAATAAATTCACACTAAACTTCATTTAAACTTTTAATTAATTTAAAGGCAACTGATGAACCAGCTCTCCAGCAATTAAATTCATACTTTCATGAATTCATTCTGCGTTCGTTTTTTTTTTTTTTAATGCCATATTTCTTATTGTTTTTAAGACACCATATTACAGAAGAAGTTTAGAATATGTTTACTCTCGATTCGTGTATATTGTCTGTAAATTACGATTGTTCTGAGGTCGATTTTCTCTTTTCTGGACGAAAAAGGCCGAGTTTCCGGGAGGAAAAACCATGCTACTCTCGCCTGAAACCGACTAACTCAGCCGCGTTGTGATAAAGCCTCATAAAAATTCTTCTCGTCATCGATGGAACTCGAACTCAGTTCTTTTCCACCCGGTGTGGGGAGGATGGCGATCCTACTAACTGTGTTACCCACGAAGGCTCCACAATGGGTAGAAAATGATTGGATTGGGCTTTTCTTTTCTTTCCTTATTATTTTTTTTTTTTTCATAGCATGGCTGAAGTAGTTGCTCTCAAGCTAGAGTGTCAGCGTTTTTTAATCGTGGAAACTTTGATTTTACATCTCGTGAACGAGCAAACCTACCTCACTAATTTAAACGAAACAAACAATCAGAACATCTCATTCATCAGTTTGTAAGCAAACAAGATCAAGTGAAGGGAGGTCTCTTTGAAATATTTGCACCGAGCGTGGCCCTTCGATATGGGTACCTGTACGTGGTGAGGGGACCTCCCAGTGATGCTTCTGGGCTCCCAGATTATCATCACTGGGATCCAACGCCCACAGCTTAGGTTCCGACATTATAGGAATCCGGTGTGTTTGCCGTGCGCTGGAAATTCGGAAAGGGAAATTCTGGCAGTTGAGGAGCCCAGCTTTAATACACCTCTCTGGCCCCTGCTTCAACAGGACGAGTAGTCCTGGTAGGTCCGACCAGGATCAATAGGCTAGTGGGTTCACCTGCAAAGGTCAACTGCATCAGTGCCACGCCCCCACCCTCATGGTCCAAGGGACAAGATTCGGTATAGTGTCTGAGCAGCCCTGGCGTCCTACTCTCGAGCACATTTTTGCTTTCCTGGTAGTGGGCATCCCATGTGGTCTTCGTGGTGGGTGAGGAGTCCGGGCACTGAACAAAAACAAAAAAAACCTGCTATGAATCCTGAAAACTTATTTCTTTAGGGGCCTCAACATGGTTCCTATCTGAAAATAAACTCGAAGATCCAGAAAATGTCAATGCAGCAAAGAGACCTCGAACAGAAGTACTGACAGGTCCGATTTCAAGGTTCTTAATAATGCATTCAACAACAGAAATCTATTCGGAAAATGTCTCCTTTTTTCCTTCTGAAAGTTTTAGATAGTTAGCAAGTTCCCCAAAATCATTTAAGAAGCTTCGTTCTGGGGATCTCTTAATCGTAACAAAAATTGACAGGCACCCTGAGCAGCTACTCCGAGAAACATCCATCGGAGAACTACCAGTTACTGTGGCATCCCTCAGATCATTAAATTCATCGAGAGGTGTCATCTCAGAGTGGATTTTTCTTGAGGTTACTGAGGAGAAAATCTACTCTGAACTGACGCCGCAAGGAGTGATAGCCGTTAAAAGAATTTTTGCACGTAGAGATTGGATACGTGTTCCCACTAGCAACATCATCCTGACGGTTAATTGACCAACATATCCTAATGAGATCAAAGCTGGCTATATTATTTGTCAAATGCGTCCATATGTCCCAAATCCTTGAAGGTGCTTTAAGTGCCACAAATATGGACACTCACAAATGGCCTGTTGTGGATCCCTTGCATAAGCTCGATGTGCAGCAAAGGATCACGAAACTACATCATGTTCCAACATGCATTAACTGCCGAGGAGAGCATCTGCTTACTCGCGATCATGCGAGTGGTGGAAAGAAGAAAAAGAAATCCAGACTTAAGGCAGAGCTGAACATATCATATCAGGAGGCAAATAAAACGGTGAAACCCTTGAACATAAACAAACCTACCTACGCTCAAAAGATAGTAGGGAGATGTTCCATTGGAATCTAAACAGAAATGACCTATACCACCAATACAGTCATTCATTCCAATCGCACGCTGCCTGCTAAGTTCGCAGAAATCCGCTCAGAAAGATCAATCATCTGCCACTCCCATATCTGTACCACCTAGTGCTCCACTACTTCCAAAACAAAGTGGTAAAAAAATTTCAAAAAAAAAAAAAAAAAAAAACTGTAACACCACCAGCAATGCAAAATATAGAAGTGAAGGAGGTGCAGGACGGCTGTGTTCTGGAAGTCTTTGCGGAAGAAGAAGAAAAAGAAGAAGAAATTAATACAGGCCAACGCCCATTCTTCTCAAAGAGAAATAAACACAGGACTCAGAAAACAAAGCACTCAGCCATACATCCAGAATCCCATAAGGTACTATAAGTACCAAAAATTTGATCACTCATAAACTGCTTGCCGAGAGAATAGTTTACCATAACTGTGGCTCCAAGGACTACATAAAAATGGAATGCCAAGCACAGTCAGCATCCTGCCCAAATTGTAAACGTGATCATCCAGCTTATTCCAAACCCTGTGAACTTTGGAAGGTAGGAAAGAAGATCCAAAAATATAAAAGAGAAATAACATACCAAAGCAAGAAACATATTCTGATAAACTTGCCAAAACTGACATATGCCGCCTCAACTAAGAAACGGCAGACAGTAGCTACTCAAACTGTGATGTCTCGATCCCTCTTAACACATCCCTTACTGAATGTGCTGAATCCTCACTTACAACCAGCTAGTCTTCGAAACAGCAAATAAATGAAAAGAACAAAAACATTCTAAATGGAAAGCCAATGTCCACATCATCTTCTCCTCCAGCAACAGTAAAGCCAAAAGGACCTGGTCCTTCCAAAAGCAACCCAATCTGACACTACAAGCATGGACATTGATATTACTCCCGGAAAGGAAAACAGATTCATCCTCTTCTGGAAAAACCAAATAATGCATCATATCATTCAGTGGAATTATAGAGGCATGCGAAGAAATATCAATGATATTCACGATTTAATCAAGCAGTATAAATCTATTGGCATTTCTCTCTCTCTCTCTCTCTCTCTCTCTCTCTCTCTCTCTCTCTCTCTCTCTCTCTCTCTCTCTCTCTCTCATTCGTCTCTGTTAAAAACTGTGCAATTTATAGGCAAGATAGAAATAACGGAACTGCAGCACATGGTGGTGTAGCCATAGACTCTAGTATTCCATCTTACTCGTAACCTATTTCACTAAGGACTTCCTTAGAAGCAGTTGCCGCACGTGTGGCACTCGAAATTGCTTTCACCCTTGTTTCAGTGTACCTCTCAGAAAATCACTCGTGCACTACAAATGATCTTGAAGACCTTGCTTGTTACATAGTTACCGATCCCCTTCCTCGTTTTTGGAGGATTTTAATGAGCATCATGCACGGAGGGATCACTCCAGGCAGATAAACGTAGACAGTTAATTGAATCTCTCTCTTTGACAGGCATAACCTTTCATTACTAAGCACTGGCTATGAAATTCTCCACAAGTTCAACCTCAGCAACTTGCTATCTATCTGCGCGTCCATACTGTCTCCAAGCATTGATGTTAGACAACCCGCTTAAGCGAACATTTCTCAATCCTTTGAAAATTCCAAACAACAAGTTTATTTCGGGCTGAAACACGACAAAAACGTAAATTTTCCAAGGCAAACTGGGTGAATATTCTTCCTGCACATCACTAAACAATCAAATTATCCAGCGTCAATCCGTCGATAATGTCACCAAGTACATTGCAAATCAAATACTGTACTGGCAGTGCGACTATTGTGATACCACAGTCTAATACCGGGAAACATAGGCGTTCCAGCTGCTGATGGAATGATGCAAAAGAAAAAAATAATAAAATAATAATAATAACAAATAAATAAAATAAAAGAATAAAGCGTAGAATTTATTCCGGAAGTATCCAACCACCCTTAACCTCCTTAATTATAAGCCACTTAAAGCAAAAGCACGACGCATGAGAAGGGAAGCTAATAAAGAATCTTGGATTAAATTTAACTCCACTAAATATACACATCCCAGTGTTACCGGAAAATCAAGCAACTCAATGGCAGATCCTCTTTGATACACTCTCCTGTACTAAGGTGGAAAGGGCAAGATTTATCCTCCCTTCAGAAGATAACGAACGCCCTCGCAGAATTCTTCCCCCACCTGTTCACTAAAACTTCATATGATCCAACTCTTCAGAAGAATGAAATGAGAACCGAAAAGCTAAGAATTAACTACTGTGTACCGTCGCGTCACTTCTGTATAACCAGCCTTTCACAATACACGAACTACAAGAATTCCTGAATAAATCAACAGAATGCGCTACTGGTTCTGATGGGATATATTCCCTGATGGGACATGATACTTGCTTCAAAACGATCGTCAGAGACACGCGGCGAAAAAAGTTGGTCAGGTTCAAATTAAAACACGTTAAACCACAACAGATGCATATTTATTCCTACCTCTTTACCATCTTTAATATCCTGAATAGATTTGAACAAACGTGCAGAGGTCTGAGAGTACACAATATAGTCATAAAACAATATGCAACGTTATTAATTTCTTTTTTTAAAAAGAGGTCTTTCCATTTAATTTGATTTATTTTATTAATAATTTATAAATTTTCCTGTTATCTCGTCGATATTAACATCAGTCATCAGTTCAATTAAAATACATCTTAATCTTCGTCCAAGCATTCTCTTTAAATGATAAATGTTTTTAAATTAACACTAATGTGAAGACCAAAAGATCGAATATTCTGTCTTTTGGTCTCTTACAGCCTCGTGATGAGATAATAAACAAATTTTCCGTTTCCTCTATCGTGTAATCATTGCTGAATACACGATGGAATTATTATGAATAGTTTAGGAATTAAGATATTATTATAAATTGTGACAGAAAGTCATTATTTTAAAGTAAATCCCCAAAAGGATTAAAGGTGTTACAAATTTACAGCGTTACGACTTCAAGCACGTACAGTTATATTTTGATAACATTTCAAATTATTAATTAACCAAGGCCCTAATAAATTACCTAAATTTGCATAATTTATAGAGCTAGCCGAAAGCATCATTTATGCTTAATACATCTTTAATATCCTGGATAGATTTGAACAAATGCGAAGTTCTGAGAGCAGATAGTTATAAAACAAATGGTACATTATTAATATCTTCTTTTTTTTTTTGTTAATGTCTTCCCCTTTAATAACTTATCACTTAGCCTTGCAAGCTTTTATTTTATTTTTCTTACTATAATAGGTTGTTCTGGTTCCACGTTAACAAACGAAGGTTGTGCTTTTTTTCATCAATTTTTAAGTTTCTTCTTTTAATTTTTTAGTATCTTTAGGAGAGTGTGTGTTTGAATATCAGAGTTGCCACTACTTTAGGAACAGCCCTCGTACGTTTCGTTTTCTGTATCCCATAAGATCATTTCTATTTTTAATATATATACTCACCATTTCCAGATAAACCAACCTACAAACTTATTTTACAGCTGCTTTCAATTTTCGTCGTCAAAATTTGGGTATTTGGGCTTTCTATTCCTGAATACATAGTCCTTTGAAAAGAGGCATCTACTGAATGTTTATTAAATCCGTGTTGACGACCAGATCACGTGCTGCCATAACTCCAAACGGTGGAGAGGTCTCGATGGTTAGAGTGCTCTTCTACACAGCATTCTCGAGAATTGTGACTGCCCAGTGTAATTTGCATCATAATTTCCATCAGAGCATCATTAGATGACTGTCTTCAGTAATGCGCTGTAGTGAGCTTCTCAGTTACTTCCTTTCTAACAAACCATTCAAATTTCTTTAGATTTTCTGTCGTGATTTTCTAAATTTACACTGTAGCGTGCTCTAATTTATTCAGTCCGCATTCTCCAAAGTAAAGTCGCTTGATCATCGTACTCCCAAGTCATTAAGGACATTATTTAAGCTTTTAAAATCATTTGTGAGGGCATCAAATTCACATCATTACAATGGCTACGTTTCTTTTTAACCTAGGTGACGAAATCAGAAGGGGAGTCACAAATTGAGTGGAGAATATTTTCCTATTCTTTTGATTTCCATTCTTTTATAACCTCTGGCGAGCAATTACAAATATAACTCAGCTGCCATAATATCCTGTAGTGCCATCTCGTGGCAAATGACATAGCCTGTTGCTAAGTCTATGAAGATGAATCTTGACATCCACCTACTCCTTTATTATAGCTTTCTATATATGTAACCAGTACAAGGTTATATTTTCTTTGCTTTTTGGTGTTGGCGTCATAACTCATCTGTAGCTTAAAGGTTGCCCTCAGCAAAGAGCGAGGTGATTGTTTTTGTTGACTCCAGGCACGAGTACGGGCTTTACATCTTATCTCACAATATTACGTTTCCGATCCAATTTGTTGCCACGAAGTTTTTCCAAAGAATATCGCTCAGAAGGTATTTTAAAGTTTTTGAAAACACAATCAATCCCCAAATCAGAGGGGAATATTTTTAAAGAAGGTTTATCTGAAAAAAATATACATTTTTCTTGAGAACGAGTAGACCAGATCTTGGTGTAACATACGAAAAAGTGGTTTAGGGTAGAAACGTTGAAAAGAACGATACAGAATTACAATAAAGTATCTACGAACTTGGAACAAATCTTTTGCTTATATCCATTCCTGTTTCCCAGGATCGTGCAATGATATCTGGGAACCAAAGTACATGGTTGGTTATGGGGGGTCCTCTCTTTTGTTTAACTATATTATAACCATTTAAGAAACGCCACTGATTCATATGTGTTCCCGAAGAGTTGGTTTAAACGTGATTTTATTTATATAATACTCCTTCAGCTTGCACTTGTCGTTTCATCCGAGTGCACCTGTGTCAATGTTTCTCAATCCGAGCTTAACGTTATATCCATAAACTCCGTTGTTTTGTGGCAGCCGATATAGCAGCGCTCAGTTAACCGCTAGTGTTTCTTGACAATGATTTGAACCTATTTTCCAGGGTTCACAAAACCAGTAAATTGCAGGAAGTTTACTATTTTGGTTTACGTCAAAACTTTTTCTTAAAACTGTATGGATGTGATGATAAGTTATAAATATAATATGCTACTTATGTATCGTTTACCACTTGCTCGGAGAGGTCCGAATTCGAATCCCTTGGTGGTCACAGACCATCCTCCACAAATCTATTTGTTCCCAAATCTTCTTAGAGAAAGCTACAGTTGATGCTTATACTTCAGCATCGCCACTCAAGATGAATTCTACAAATGCAATGAAGTCTTCAGCAGCTAATTCCAAAAAAAGAAACTAACTTTCTAAAGGCCTGTTAGTTTCTAATCAAGAATTATAATTAAATTCTTGTACGTTTATACAGTACTTGTTTATAATAATAATTATTATTTATTTATCTATATTTTTATATTTATTGTTTATTTTATTTTAATCCTACCTTAATGAGTTTATGTACCCTATATGTATGTCGTGTAAACTCCCCTCCCCTGGCCTTGTAGTTAATTTTGGGACTATGTCTATAGCTGCATTTAATAAAAGGAAAATAATAAAAGAGTCCAAAGCACGCAATAATTTGTTGAATACGCGTATTTGTAGCAATTGTACTAGTGCCGCCATCTTTCGGTAAATATTGCAAACTAAACTTTATTATTATTTATTATTACTTCCTTTATTTTTTTTCTCTCTACTTTTTTTCTGCTTATCTTTATTTTTATCACCTTAAGATATTCACTATACAATTATAGTAAGGCAGAATACAAATATCAACTCATTATTACTTTAAAAATGTAATTCACTCATTCTTCGCTAGCTCGGTTATTTGAATCACAGTGATACACAGTGAATCACAGTGATTCACAGTGATTTGAATCACAGTGAATCACAGTGATAGATAAATACTATTTGATTTGTTTAATAATGAACCAGCTCGCGACAAATTTAGTATAAAAGCAGTAATGTTTTAGCGAAGTAATTTATGGAATTCAATGTGGCTATCACATTTTGAATGTGCAGCACGTTCAGTAAATATTCTTTAATGCTTTTAGATATCTATTGATGTGGGCTGATGATGACATTATTTCTAGAACTATTTGACAGTTCACGTTATCAAAACGACATAAAAACAATTGACCAATCTTTCTTCTTAAGCGAATTTTGTCGCGACCTGGTTCATAATTATTATACATAATCAAATAGTTACTAAGTCTTGACCGAGTAGACAGCGTACATAAAATGAATTCTGCTGGACAAGTCATGCGCGTCAGCCCGAATCGCTCTTTGCCAAACATGGTCAACGTGTGATAGCCCACAAATCTCCTTACATCACGTAATGTAATATCCTGCAGATGGTGCAACAGAACAACCATCAACTGCTCGTGTACTTTGTAACAAGGTCATAAAACACTATCGGGAAATTCGCCGAAACTTGTCCACTTGCCCAGCGTCATTATCAGGGGGAGCCAAATGGTCGCCGTGTATATTCAGCAAACACACGCCAGTTCCCTCCGGCCCTGCGCATAATCAGGATGTTTACGAGTACCTCGGAGCTACGATGCTGGAAATACTTCGCCTCTCAGGTGATTACAAACAATGACGGTTGCTTTCTTGAAACACAAGAAAACAGTGGATAAGATCAGCTCTTTCTAATGTATGTACTTCTGTAGTGGAAAGTGGGAGTAGGAATTTGTCGACTCAGCTAAACAATTGAGGTTGGACCAAAAAAAAGTATTCACAATTTCGTCATATATTCAGTTCAGGTTTTAATGCAGGTAATAAAGTCTCCCTCCCTTTCTTACATACACAAGATTTACAGTTGTAAGAAGGAACCAAAAATTGTTCGGACCATATATGAATCCAGATTGGCCTCGCCAGGAGAAAAAGAGAGAGTCTACCATGCAGAAGTTTTCATATGGACGTCCTTACAGTGAATTATTAACTCTGGAGTAGGAATTCATTGGCTAGAATCCGGTAAACGACTTAGCCTCTAATCTCAATCCAATAATATTAAGTACAGCAAAAGAACATCATCCGTGCACACAGTATGAGTTACAACGCTGGTTCTTCTTTGTCGAGAGACGCAAAATCAATTCCTCACACTCCTATAAACCAATTTGTTCTCAATTCCCGCCGATAACTGAACATAATTTTCCACTTTGCAACCTCTTTTGCCAGGGGATATTTCAGCTTACTGAATCGACTACCATTTCTATATCAAAGACTTAGATAAAAAGTGACATATGGGGAGAGCTCTGTCGGAGTGCTCAGTAAAGGTTCTAAGGTATTTTACAGTAGCGGCACCTGATGAGAAGCTACCATTGCCAGCACTAAGAAATCCTGTGGAGCATCGGCTGTACTATACACATATGTCCATACTTGATGGGATTACACCCACGAAGTGACTGTGTCAGTGAGATGGGATTACGCCTACAATCCCCCTTCCAGCCTAGTCACGATTCCAAGTTCTCTTCGCGACAACTTTTAAGGAAGTATGTGCTCCTCCTCGTCTTCCATTTCCTCCAGTTCTTCGTGTTCTGGTTTTTAAATCATGGAAACATCTTATCCGGATTTTCTTATAGCGCAGAAAGAAGGACATAAACACAGTTAGGAAGTACCAATAGCCACATAAAGCCCCTCCCGAAGATAAAATGATTTTCACGATATATCAGTAAAAAGTTAACCTAACCAGGCCTTTTTGTTTCCACTTTTTATTGAAAATACCAAAGACGAACGGTATTAGAACCTGTAGTACTTAGTATCGTGTCTAATACTCAATTCGATACTTGAATTTCTGTGGATTGTAATTAGTTTATTTAATCAGTATATTCTCTTCCATCGAAATGCTTTATTTATTTATTTATATCTCAGATTTATATCACTTCGTTTTACTTTTCGGAAAAAAAAATCACATAATAATGAAACTGTTTTATCCATTACGCTGCTGATTCGACTGTTATCGTGGTATTTATAACATCATGATTGGCAATGTCGGTTAAACATTTGCACAAATATATCGATTACTCAATTTCGTATTTAAAAATTAATTCGTTAAATTCTCGTTAATATTATAAACCCGATTCTCGCTAAGGCTTTTCGAGTGATACACGATTTGTCTTCATAGATGCAGTATTCGAAGCCAATATCGCTAACAAACGTATATTCAAGAATATTTTTGATTGCCCAATGAAATTCGTCCAATCAGAACTTTCTTTAGTGCAAAAAGAGCATTAAAAATAGATTTTAAAAATCTTTATTGCTTGATGATATTGTTTAGGAAACAAAGTTGTAAATACCTGAGGAATTCGGTATACGTATTTATTCCCAGTAGCTGGAGCATTGTCTTTGGTGTAGTAGAAGGCAGTCATTTATTAAAATTAAATATTTTAAATTGTATTAAATTATTTATTGTTTATTAAAATTATTTAAGAATTTCAATTTGAAAGGTTTATTTAAAAATTTATCAAAAATAAATTTACCAATCGCATAATACCCGGGGGAAAGTAGTAGTAGTAGTAACATTCATTCTCTCTAAAAGTTTATCGAGTTCCTCCTTGAATTTATTTAAGCTATCACCTTCCACAACGACAGATAGAAGTTTTTTCCAGCAATCAATTATCCGCTGGCTAAAGACAAATTTCCGCACATCTTTTCTACAACTGTCGTTCCTCAATTTGAATTTATGCCCCCTCAAGTCCTTAATCTGAGCAAGAGGAAGAATCCCATCGGCATTCAGCGTGCTCAGCCCATTCAATGCCTTATACACCTCAATCAGATCACCTCGCAGGTGTCTACTCTCCAGGCACTGCAATTTGCAGAACTTAAGCCTTTCTTTGCAAGAGGGCCCTTCGTTCCGCTCACTAATCTTGTTGCCCTTCTCTGTACTCGTTCTAGCAGCTCTACATCCTCCCTAAAATGAGGCCTCGAGACCTGTAACAGTGTTCTAGGCCTTATACAACGGGATGATCACCTCCTTGTCTCTGCTAGCAAAATTCCTATATATATCATTGACAAGACTCCATGACCTGCTCTGGCAGGCCGTCTGCACTGCTCAGAGAACTTCATATCCGACAGCACAGTTACCACCAGTCATTTTCTACCACCCTAAATGTAGTACCACACAGCTGGTACGTTCCTCTGGGGTTACTTTGTATTTGTCAATGTTAAACTTCAGTTGCCACTTCTCAGCCCATCTGCCCAACTTTTTACACTTTTTTACTCGTTGCGTATCAGCCTATAGTGCAGTGTGGTGCAGTGCATCAGGGCCTGGGTCTTTTTCACCACATGGATGAGTTAGTCGGTCTCAGGTGAAGGTAGAATGGTTTTTTGGCCAGCAAACAGAAAATCGACTTCAGAACACACGCAATTTACAGACAATATATATACGGAGCAACATGGCCTTAGTCGCCGATGCTCCTAAAAAACCATAACAACAACAACGACAGCGTCAAGGCCCCGAGCTCGGTTGTGCACAAAAGGAAAAGAGAACCTCAAGACAGACTTTTCTTCAGTATCACCTTAACTTCAAATGCAGAGTAGTGCATACATTTCTTTTAATTTTCGGGCTATCAAATCTTCGCCAGCGGCGCAGTTGATATAATCACCTTCCTCTCCACACCACATGGAAAAGGACCAGGTTCGAATCCCGTCAGTAACACCAGGAATTTGTACGGACTTTTTAAGCAACGTTGCTGAGTTAGTTAGTCTCAGGCCACAAGAGTATGGTCCCCCTCCCGAAAAAATCTACCACAGAACACAGATGACATACAGTATATGGTGCAGTATGATCGAAGTCACTGATACGCTCTTACAGCAATTCGGCAATCAGCTGTATTTGTCCCCATTTACTCAATGAAGTGTAATGAATTTTGATTGTCAGCCTGTATAGAAAACGTGTCCTTTGTAGGGCACACCTACAGTTTTTTTTTTAAAGAAACATTTAAAAGAAAGCTATACGTAACTATCAAAAAGACACAAGGAGATCTGTCAGTCGCTAAAAACCGTCGATACGCACACTGATCGCTTGGAGACAGAAACTTGGCTTCAAGGCTCGTTAGAATTTTGCTTTAAAAGCACTAGGAAGGAGCCCAGAAAAACGAAAAAACTTTTTCTTCAGTTCGTTAAATTAAACGTGTTGATCCACCCCAGTGCTGGGCCGGAAACCAAGATAAAGACAACCTCCTTCACCAGGTCCAAAAGTAATCATGATTATTCTAAAAATTATTTACTATGACATGAACTACGACATATTTTCAACATTTGAGTCTTCGCGCTCAATGTCTAATGACACACAAGCCTTATTTTAGCAGTTGAAATACTAAAAGATTAAGAATGAGTGCATCTAAACATGACTGTCCATCATTTTTGATTTTTCACTCGCTATCGGATCCGACATTAAGCAAACAATCTCCTTTTCTCATCCAGAAATGCCTGGAAAATGCTGCTGACTCGCCAAAGACGGTCAAAAGACTTTGGTTTAGGGCCTATTGATCGAGAGTGCAAACATGAAACAAGCAGAAACTTTCCTAAACGTGAGGAAGAAATTGTTCGACAAATATCGAGGAAAAAGGCTGGGCAAGCAAAACAAATACCAGTTAAAAGAAATGGCGTACTGATTCCTACGAACGTAATTAATACTTTCAGCATACCAGTGAAGGTTAGCTATTTAAACTGTCCAATCCTTCTATGTTCCTAATTATTTAAAATGCTATAAATGGCAGAAATATTGGTATTCTCAAGCGTGTCGAGGAATCTCTCATTGTCCAAACTGCTGATCCAAAGATCACATGCAACCCGAATGGTCTGTCCAATCTGCAATTTGTCCAATATGGGACATCACGAGGCGTATTCTAGAAAATGTGAGAAATGTAAAAAAGAAAAAAAAAAAAAATACAGAAATACAAAACTGAACATAAAGTGACATCATGTTCAGTTACCAAGAGTCAAAAAAATTTTTACCAAATTTGACAAAACGTACCTATGCAACGACATTAAAATGACAATCAACAGGTGTGCAAATTGATCTCTCGATTCTGTGAATATATCTCTTGATAATTGGCCCAATCACTGCTTTCCGCTTTACAAGAATCTCCTAAGTATACAATGGCAGAACAAACCAGTAATACTCCAAATCCAATCCCAATAGTCAATATCACTTCTACAGGAGACACAAGGATCTAATTCTATGCTAAAAATAAATTCACCCCGAAGCTCATATGCGTGTCGATGATAGTCAGCCAAGAAGAAATATTAGTAACCCATGCAGGGGAGGATATAGACACTTGACACTGGCGTGTCTTTCGAAGAAAGAGAATACTAAAATTCTTCGTAATAAACCGGTTGCCTCCAAAAAGCAAACCGACCACTTATCATTCTCGCCTTACGTTGCACCACAATCCAAGTTCTTGATAATACCTCGTTGCTTTTACTTTTGCACTCCATCAATTCAAAAGTTCGCAGAAATAACTCACAAAAATTGTTGTATTTATGTCCAAATACTCCGATCGACAAAATTAACAGAACAAAATATTTTTTTATGAATATTTCATGATGAACAGTATTGCTGAAATCAAATATTTGATATAATAGGCATTCTGGCATGCAAATTCTGAGTATCCAAAAGAAATCGATCCTGCCACCTTACAGAGCCGCATATTATGCAAATTGTTCATGCCTACAGGTTGCGAACACATCACTTCGTTCCCATTTTTTGGCTTAGTCAGTGGGACAGCCACGTCTCCAGTACTCTACAATAAGTACAATATTTTATATTGTACTTAATACGTAGTCATATAGTTATAGTTACGCTGGTTATTTTTTTATTTTTAATTTAGATAAAGAGTTTTTGTGGATTTTACTTACGATAGGTAAAACCGTTATTTCGTTCCATTTTGTAGCCTTTGTTTTTGGATATAGTGGTAGGGAATTCAAATTTTTTAATTGAGGTAGCTAGGTAGCTCTAACGCATAATTATATAGTAATACGCTTCACTGTTTCTATTTAATAGTTTCTATTCAAATACTATTGATATTTAATTTATTGATTTTATTAATTTAAACTACCATGCCCCAAACTAGAGCAGCAAAGCAACGGGCACAAAGTGGCAGGAGTGCTGTGACTCGGGGGAGAACTGAGGGGGGGCAATTCTCCAACGCATCACAGCCTAAAAAAATGTGCAACTTGTGAAATGTTTGCCGAACTCTCTGGAACGGAACATGATATTGCCATGGGGGATGTCTTTGTGTGTGCGCGATGTAAGGAGTGTAAGGAAATCAGGCGACAACTCAGCGTTGTTATGGGCCTATATGAGAGTTTGAAGGACAGGGTGGATGCCCTCGAAAGATCTAAATTGAGGGGCCCATCAGGCTCTCAGCTGCCCAACTCAACGCCAGAGCTCACTCCTGGGCATCAGGCAACACAGCGGCAATCTCCAAAGCAGAATGCGCTGGTCCCAAAGGAACTAGTTATTGTTGGTGACTCTATTGTCAGGGAGACGGGGAATATATTTTGTAAAAAGGATAGGTGGAACAGGACCAGGGTATGTCTGCCAGGGGCAAAGGTTGATGACGTTGTAGAGCGGATATCATCTTTCAAGGGCACAAAAGGTGATATAGTTGTACACGTTGGCACTAATGATATTAAGAGTAGGAGACCGGCGGAATTACTCAACAAGTACAGGTCACTGTTGAAAAAAAGCCGTGAAATAGGGTTGAATTTGAAAGTGTCTGCAATTCTGCCCAGACACGATAGGAGGGAGTATATGATGAGAGCCTTGTCGATCAATTCGGCCCTGGAAAGATTGTGCAAGGCTCAAGGGGTAGAATTTTTTTCAGCCTGGACTGTACTTGTTAACAGGAGAGATTGCTTCTACAGGGATGGGATACACTTAAATAGAAAGGGTGCAAGAACATTTGCTGATGCTATCGAAGCAGTGTTAGGTGGGTCGGAAAACTGCTAGTTTGGGGGGATACAAAGACTAATAGTTTAACAGTAACCGCATGCAGAGGTGAAGGTGATTCTTGCACAACTTCTATTAGAATAAGAAGCGACCTGGAGCGAGGGGTGTTGGGGGTTTCAGGGACGGATGGCAGTCATCATGGAATAGTTGGGTATATGGGATGTGTTAGGGTAACAAGGAATAGGCATAGGAGCATGTATGCTTGCATGTATACCAATGCTAGAAGTATAGTAAATAAATTTGATGAATTTGAAGTGTTGGTCAAGACATCAAAGGCGGATATTGTTGGGATAGCAGAGACGTGGTGTCACAAAGATATAAGGAATGCAGAACTGGAATTTGGGGAGTACAATGTGTACAGAAAGGATAGACAGGACAGAAAGGGAGGGGGTGTTATGCTGTTAATTAAGAAAAACATAAAATCAAAGGAAGTGCACCCAGTTAATATAGATGAACAGTGCTCTGTTGAGTCAGTTTGGTGTGAGATAAGCACTGCGAAAGGAAAAATAAGAGTAGGAGTGTGTTATAGGCCTAATGACTTGAATGAGTACAATGATCAATTGTACAGAGAAATAGAGTGGGCCAGTAAATCAGAATGTCTTGTAATGGGGGATTTTAACTTCCCAGATATTGACTGGAACTTGTGGGTTGGTCACTCACACACTAGTCAGACTTTTGTGGAGTTATTGGATGATTGTTTTCTGCAGCAGCATGTTCGAGAGGCAACCAGAGAAAGTAACACTCTTGATCTGGTTATCAGCAGTGATCATTCGTGTATTAAGAATTTGCAGATAAAGGAACCACTAGGTGGCAGTGATCACAGTGTGCTGAAGTGGGATTTACTCAAAGAGGTAACTACCGTCAGGGGTAAAGGAAAGGGTTTTTGCTTCCGTAAAGGGGAGTACAGTGGTCTCAGACAGTTTTTAAATTCTGTACAGTGGGATCGACTGACGATGTTACAAACAGTAAATTCTAAGTGGGAAGCATTCAAGGAATTAATCGTGGAAGCTACTAGACTTTATATACCGATTAAGAAATATCGTTCAAGGTTTAGGCCTAAATGGTTATCAAATGAACTAATGAGACTCGTGTCAGAGAAGAAAAATGCATGGGATGCATATAAATTATCAAGCGACTCAGAAGCCTATGGCAGATATAAGCTAGTCTGTAATCAGGTCACAAAGGAGGTTCGGCAGGCGAAGGCGGATTACGAGAAATCTTTGGCAAAGGATGCTAAGAAAAACAGCAAGGATTTCTTTACTTATATAAACTCTAAAAGGAAGGGGATGAATATGATTGGTCCACTTGACATCGATGGTTCGACTGTTGATGATCCTGCTCAGATAGCAAACAAACTGAATGAGTATTTTGCATCTACATTCACACGTGAGGAATTATTACAATTTGAAAATGGAAGAAGGTTATCAAATTGTAGTAGTGTGCTTAATGATTTTGTAATAACTGAGAGCAAAGTGGAGGAGAAATTGTTGAAGTTAAACATAAGAAAAGCACCTGGGGTGGATGGGATCTATCCAGTTATTTTAAAGGAGGCGGCAAAGCAACTAAGCAAACCCTTAGCCATAATTATGAGAGCATCCTTGGACTCAGGGGAGGTTCCCACGGACTGGAGATGTGCAAATGTGTCCCCAATTCACAAAGGTGGATCGAAGGGTGACACGAGTAATTACAGACCAGTTAGTTTAACTTCTGTTCCGGGTAAAATAATGGAGTCGCTGGTTAAAGATGCATTGCAGGATCATCTAGACAAGACTGCAGCAATAATTCAAACACAGCATGGGTTTGTTAAG
The DNA here is from genome assembly GCF_048544385.1 of Mastigoproctus giganteus. Classification (NCBI taxonomy): domain Eukaryota; kingdom Metazoa; phylum Arthropoda; class Arachnida; order Uropygi; family Thelyphonidae; genus Mastigoproctus; species Mastigoproctus giganteus. The sequence goes on along the minus strand of NC_143583.1, from coordinate 88,473,486 downwards.
GGAAAGTCTTGTCTGACAAATTTGATTGGTTATTATGATGTGGTCACAAAGGAACTGGATGCAAAAAATAATTTTGATATCATATACTTGGATTTCAGGAAAGCTTTTGACACTGTTGCGCATGGAAGACTACTGTACAAATTGGAGCAGAATGGTATTAAGGGCAAGTTGCTACAATGGATAAAAGGATGGTTAAGTGGGAGAAGACAGAGGGTGGTAATCAATGGGTGCTGCTCTTCGTGGACTAATGTTATTAGTGGAGTCCCACAGGGTTCGGTGTTGGGTCCACTGTTGTTTTGTGTATTTATCAATGATATTGATGAAGGTATATCAGGCTTAATGCCGAAGTTTGCAGATGACACAAAGGTTGGCAGGGTTGTTAATGACAGTAATGGCAGTGTGCTACTGCAACAGGATCTAGATAATTTGGGCAGATGGGCTAAGAAGTGGCAACTGAAATTCAACCTTGACAAATGCAAAGTACTGCATATGGGTAGAAGTAACCCCAGAGAAAAGTACCAACTGTGTGGTACTACAGTTAAGGTGGTAGAAAATGAAAAAGACCTGGGAGTAATTGTGCAGTCAGATATGAAGTTTTCTGAGCAGTGCAGACAGGCTGCTAGGGCGGGTCATGGGGTTTTGTCAATGATATATAGGAATTTTGCTAGCAGGGAAAAGGAGGTGATTGTCCCTCTGTATAAGGCAATGGTCGGGCCACGCCTTGAGTACTGCGTACAGGTCTGGAGGCCTCATTTTAGGAAGGATGTAGATTTGCTTGAGCGTGTACAGAGAAGAGCAACACGATTGGTGAGGGGAATGAAGGGATTCTCTTACCAAGAGAGGCTTAAGTTCTGCAAATTGCAGTGGCTGGAGACTAGGCACCTGCGCGGTGATCTGATTGAGGTCTATAAGGCCTTGAATGGGTTGAGCACGCTGAATTCTGTTGGGATCCTTCCACTTGTTCAGATTACCAACCTACGGGGACATAAGTTCAAATTAAGAAAGGACAGATGTAGAATAGATGTGCGGAAATTTGCCTTTAGCCAGCGGGTGGTTAATTGCTGGAACAAACTTCCATCTGTCGTTGTAGAAGTTGATAGGTTAAATAAATTTAAGGAGGAACTGGACAGGCATTTGGAGGGAATGGTGTGATTTTTTTTTTTTTTTTTTTGGCTGATGCTGCATAAGCTCCTACACTTGCTTTCTTGCATCATGTGCCACTACTACTACTACTACTACTACTACTACTACTACTCAGGATGGCAAGTCATCGTCATTTAGATGATTCTTTGACATGGCGGCCATTGGACGACTCGAAACCGGGCATTCGCAGACGGAGGTGCTACGTTGGCATACTGTGGCATGCAGTGTCGTCTCGGCACTATTGAAGCAGTTTCGGGAGACAGGAACCATTACAAGAAGAGCTAGCCAAGGTTGCTCGAGGGCTATGCCAACCAGAACAGATCGCTGTCTGGCTCTAACAGCAAGACGGAATCCTACAATGTCCTGTCCTCAACTGTCTCATGAGGTTGCTGGGGCCACAGGTGAAAACATTTCCAATCGGACTGTGTTAAGAAGGCGGCTAATTCTACGAAAGGAAGCCAGCGGTTTTTATTCCATTAATACCTTAATTGAGATAACAAGTTTTCTTGTTGTCCCACTAAGAGCCTTTACCTGTTAGTGGTCCCTGGGATGGGAGTCAGGGGGAAGCGGACCTGGTGTTCACTGCTCACTGGCTGCGAAGTTTCCAGGAGCCAGCACTCAACATTCAGCATAACACATAACTTTACACACACCAAGGCTTATTCACACTTGCCGGCTTTGGCGTGTTTTCTTTTCAGGCGCTACTGCAGTACATGGGGGGGAAACCCTGGAGACCGCCTCAAAAACAAGAATACCTTAAATACCTTAAATCCCATTAATACCAGACCATCACAGAGCTCGTCGAAACTGGGGCCAAGAACATGTGACTTGGAGCCTTGACGAAGGGAGCACAGTTCTGTTCTCTGAAGAGTCCCGGTTTAGCCTACAAACCGATTGACGTTATTTCATCTGTAGACAACGAAGAATCCATTACGATCCCTCCATCAGAGAAAGAGGTACTTATGATGGAGTAGACGGTGTTCTTGTGTGGGGGCGGAATAATGCTCAACGGCCACACCCCTTTTCATGTTTTTGATAGGAGTATTGTAACTGTGCAGTGGTACCGAGAACAGATCCTCAAATCCTATGTTCGACTTTTTAGGAGTGCGGTTGGCCAAGGTTTTCTTTTCTTACATAACAACGCCTCTGCACATAGAACTCAATTGATGGAGGAATATCTTGAAACTGAAGTAATCCAACGACTGCCGTGGCCAGCACGATCACACACTTAAATCCGATTGAACATGCGAGGGACGCCCTTGGGCGTAGCATTGTATGCCGACAGCTAGCTCCTCATTCACTTGGCCAGCTAAGGTCTGCTCTAGTGGAAGAATTGGATTTGTTGCCATAGAATCTTATAGACCTGTCTTACATCGAGAATTGTTCACCACTGTCCGGCCTGTTTAGCCGTTGGAGGGGATCATTTGCCGTACTGATGTCATTTGACCATATTCATCCAGCTTCATCGCAAGTTGCACGAGTTACACCAGTTTTTACGTGTTCTGTTAATTTTGTCGAGCAGCATAGAATATTCTGGATATACTTTAAAAAGACGATGAAGATAGAAAACTTCCCCGTAAAAATGCAGCGTTTAAGATAAAAATGTTTTGTTGGATGTTCGAAATGACTAAATAAACATTTTGTCAAATTAATTTTTTAACCAATTGAAATTTAAAGTTTCCTCTTTCTTTATCACAACGCCCTCGCATAGTGTGCCGGTACAAAGTTCATTATTATAGTATGATTATTATTATTTTTAAGAAGATTGTTTCTAGTGGTGTCCTTCATTGTCCTTAAGCACGTTTCCATGAACAATCTCTGGTTCATAATTGGACAGCTTTGTTAGTGGTCTAAAATAGTGTGGCTTTTGTGATCCACGTTACGAAGAGTAACATCGAACGGTACCTTAAGTATGACTCGATATCTGTTTGGTATTTTGGATGAAAAGGAAATATATGGGCCACACTGAATTCTCAGTGAAAGGAAGAATCGGATAGATTGAGTCTGGGTAGCTGAAAAAAAACTAATGTAACTCTGGCGCCCATAAATTCTCACTCCATAAGTAAAGTACAATTTTCGTCCACGTTTTTGATTGGCCAGCATACAATCAGACAATTCCAGATGCAATCGAAAGTGAGAATCACATCGAACGATCCACCTTAGTTACACAACTCGCTTCAATATAAAAGAAGGTGGAACGAGCAAAATTTCTTCTTCTTCTTTCTACCTGAAAACGATTTTCATAGCAAAATTCATTACTATTGCCACCCTAAGGATCATCGGGGATGGGCGAATAACACTTTAACAACATTCTTTCCAGGGCGATCGCCACGAATTTCATTCCTAAGTTCGCATCCTTAAGGGAGCACAAACCTCACGGTAACGAGCCAATTACTTGGTGCGAATACCAGCAATATTATTCATACACACACACACACACACTGGAGGCAATCGGGCGCGTGCAGCGAATGTTTGATCGGCTCGTGAAATATCCTTCCAGCCTTGGCTCATTGCCGAGTCTAAATGATTGCCATAACACCGTGGGGAGCTTTAAATGAGAGACGATCGAGAGAGAAGTCCAACTAGATAGTTCCTTATTAGTGGACAGTGCAAAACTGATCTAACCCACAAGAAGGAAATACCAAAGGATTTTTTAAGAACCACGTATGACAGTTAAAAATTAAGTAGTGAATAAAGTTCGCGATAAAAAGTCTATACTCAGTCTTCCATGGCAGCGATATCAAGAGTTGATTGATATCGCTGCCCATTTTCATCTTTGAGTACAGTCAGAACTGCCTTCCACGTGTTGAGCAATATAATCGAATCTTCCACCAAGCGAAAATCTGAAATCTCCCAAGTGGAAAACGTGCTGCAACTGAACCCACGTGCTGGCTACAGAGATGAATAATAAATGCCAGACAATCTGCTAGATAACTCTTTATGTCCGACTCCAGGGAGGGATTCTTGAATTTTTGAGGCGAAACTGTATCCCTGTCTGTCACTTGAAAACTTTGATACATTGCTATTAAATTCAAACCGGAGGAAAAAGCGTGGTGGGTGGTGGACGAAACTTTATTTACATTGGACGCCATCCCAGCAGGGCTAAGTCGAACCACGTTTAATTTACATCCGAGAGGTAGGGGGAAGTTGTGAGTTTCCGTGCGTTCGCTTCACCTGTGACGTGTATTCGCTCGGTAACCGTACAATATGCGACCCCTAGCGTACCGGAGCGGACTTAGAAATCGAAGTGATTGATCGCATTGAGATGTGCGGGAGTATTGTTCCTTACAAACAAGGATTCACAAATCCAAGGAAGCTCCCAATGTCGGGTGGTGAAGAGGGCATCGGATAAAAGGAAAATTTCCACGAGTAGCCATTCAAAGTTAAGATTCTATAAAGTCAAGAAATGAAAAGTGTATTCAATGACCTTCAGTTAACATAAAAAGCCCATTCTGTCTTCTTGTTTTATTGCTGACATCCTACAGATAAAACAATATTCAATAAGGTATGGTAATAAAGATTTGACGTCATACATGGATATGATGAACACATGAATCAATGCATCGTCTTATGTGTGTCTTATTACGAAGTACTAGAAATACAAACAGCACCCCTTTGATGTAAGGAAGTACTCAGAAATATAAATCCCGAGGTGGAGTTCTGAGTTATTGCAATTCTTCGTATAACTCTGTCCTTGACTGCTTTATAGAACGTAGTCAATTTATCAGAATATTCGTAATCCTGTTGGTCTTTGGTATTGGATTTACACTTTCTGGCCAACCCCCCCCCCCTCCACCCCACTCCTTAACCTTCAAAGAAACTCTTCACAAAAATAACCTGTAATGTTCAACATATGTGTTCGGTATTCCTTAGAATTGTGTGCGCTTTGGCTTTGAGAAGGAGGTCTGGGAATATAGCAGAACTTTCTTTTTCTCTTAAATAACTTCCCATTTCTAAGGTACGTTTTGTTGGGATGCATTTCTACCTTTCTTTGTAAGGAAGGTCACAACTTTGGACAAAAATACCGAGGAGGAAGCGAGCGCACTTGTATTTTCTCGAGAATCATCTGGAGAAGAGAAAAATTAGGAGAAAGAAACTTGGGAAGCTTTACGTAAGGATCAGAGGGTGGTCCAGAAATAAATGGATTGTAGAAAGTCCTCGCAATGTTACCCACGCTTGCTAGGAGCTTGTAGTGTACAAGAATCAGCAGACAGAGGCAAAAAAAAGAATCAATACTTTACGAACAATGGTGGAGACCTCAAGTGTGTGATGTTTAATGGACGTAGTTGGCCTCCTGGTGAGGATGGTGGGATTTAGAAATAGAAAAACGTTAACGGATGCCGTAATTCGATATGGTGGAGTATTGAATGCGAGTTTATGTACTGAATTCGGGAGCCGCACACAAAATAAAAAAGAAAGGTAATGGACTGATATAACATTACTCAATAAATATAATAATACCATTTATTTAGATATAAGGATAGCAACAGTGTTGAGAAGTGGTAAGGGGAGAAAGTTTTAAAATTACTTGTCGACTAGAAAAACCATATAGCTCAAACATTGTGTATTGTTCTGATTGAAGAGAAAAGGAAAATGAGACCAGAACCAACCAGACAAACCAATATAGAAAACCACAAAAAAGTAAATAAATGCGATACAATAATTCTTTAATGGCCATTCACCATGCTCCCGTCATGCTATGCAATGTTCTTTGATGTTCCCGACATTCACAGTTCATCCAAAAATTTATTATTTATGTGAAAAAATAATGCAGAAGCTCGAACAAGTGCTGGAGAAAGTCTCTACCTGCACGCCATCGATAAAAAGAAAATATAAAAATTAACTGAAACGTAAACAAATGGATATCATCACAGATAGCGCTATCTGGTGTAGAAATGTTTTTTTGTATCCATCCAAAGAGAGGTCAGAGACTTCCAAAAACTAGGTGGACCTTTAAAGAAACTTCATTTGGGTATGGAAATAAGGAAACAGACACAAGTCTGATTCGTAAGGAACAGGGGACTTTGCATCATGATGAGGAATTATTGGACATTCCCCTTCCTTGAAATACTATTAGAAACATAAATTGACTGCAGTTAGCGGGGAGAATGCACGCACGCACGCACGCACCGTTGTCTGTGCATTCCCAGGGCGATCTGTTCATGAGCAGTTTCACGAGTCATTAGGCTGCTCTCAGCGCGGAAAAGAAGATGGACGGGCCAGATGATAGTTCGATATTCATTAGCTGAAACACCGCACTTATCATGGTGAAAAGAAGCTGCAAGTTCAGCCTTTTCTTTCTCGCTTTTATTTCACGGTATATAAATCGCTTATCTAGACGCATTAGAGGTGTATAATGACACTCACGTACTGTCTATGTAGGAAGGAGAGTGTGCGCGCGCGCCCACACACACACGGGAAGTAATAAATGATAGAATAGAAGAAGTGGTTTCGCAGGATCAAGCCCCATTTCTCTTTCTTCATAACAGAGGAACCACTCGAGACAAATGTTCTATTCGTGTTTTGTACAGGGGCAACCGTGAATAATGACATTCAACTGTGGCCCATTAATTCGCAGCATTGAAAACAGGTTAAAAGTAGTCCGAAATAGATGACACTCTCACACATACACCACTTTTCATTATAAAATATTTAGCGCCTGTTGCATTAGCGAGCGTATTCGAGCCTGTAGGCGAAAATGTTCCCTTCCATGTGTTATTTGCGCCTCACACTGCGAATTGCATCGTCCTGGCATTATTTTTAAATATGTTACTTTTTGTAATAAAATTTATATCTCTCTATACATTAAAAATGTTTGCCTCATAGTGATATTTATTCGAGCGAATGGGAGAAGGGGGGGGGGGGAAATTACGTCACTACACATGTGCCGGTAAATAATTACATAGGTCATTTCCTGATTAGATTTCGATCAGTGCGTTATAATGTTAGTATAATGTTATTATTATACAAATAACGTTATACAATACGATACTATACAAATATTTACAAAAAACTGAACTATTTAGAATCATACCTCTACTATATAGGGACAATGGGTTCCATCATCAGCTAACATTAATATACAAAAAGCGTTACAATGGAACATCAAATGATGCCGGGCGTGGTCATGTACTAGACAGTGAAGCACATGCATGAGGTTGGTGTGAGCGTTACATGGAAGGAACATAAAAGGGTTACTAGGCAGAATCAGACACTTGCTGTTGAAATGTAGAGAACGTACGTGGGATGTATGCCAACGTTCGTCACGTTGCAAAACAACGGCCTCCATGACGTTCACCAACCTCGTGCTCGTGCTTCACTGTCTAATACATGACCATGCCCGGCATCATTTGATGTTCCATTGTAACGTTTTTTGTATATTAATGTCAGCTGATGAATGGACCCATCGTCCTGATATAGTTTGTATATCTGTAAATAGTTTAGTATTTTATAAATATTTTAGTCCTGCTCTTCCAGATGCAATAATATTCCATATACATTATGGAACCGAAACAAAAGGCCTTTTCCTAAGTGACCTAAATAAACGCAGGTAAATAATTACATCTAATAAATATTTATTTGACCTTGAGAATTCTGCGTGGTGGTAGGTGGGGTAGCCAAGGGGAGAAGAGGTATACTGGTCACACGGTACAAGTGGGATGAGAAATTACGTCACTACAAATGTACAGGTAAATAACTACATAGGTCATTTCCTGATTAGATATCGATCAGTGCGTTTCAACAGGTATGTGGAAACGCACTGATCGATAAAATCGAAAAAACGCACTGATTTTACTTTACGATTATTCCTCTTCACTTCCCACTCCCAGCTCACTCCACCCCGATTGGGGGGTGGGGCTGAACTGGAGAGACTATGAAAAGAAGCGGAATTTCAGTTATGTGGTAATCATGTTAGATCACTTAATTTTTTTTTTTTTTGAGTTTATATTTTTATATAAAACTTTTCCCTCCCCTCCCTCCTACACAATTTGAGGAACACATCCAAGTGTCAGTGAACAGGGTTCCCCACCACACACTGATTCCAGTCGTCAATGGCGTACTACTAGTTCAAACCTAAAAATAGTTTTAATTACATCTGATTTAAAGAAGTTTCTAACGAAGTTTATGTAAAAATAAATATAAAAGTTAAACTACTGTAAGTACACAGAATCTGGTTTAATCAAACAACCACTTTCACAAAAGTTGCCTAGTAAGATAACCTCCGGGTCAATAGACCCACGAGCAAGTCTACTTTCAGAAATATTCGTAGCGAAATGGAAAGCACTGTGTGTGTGTGTTGCCAGGGGATCATGGAGCCTAATATCCAGTTGAAAATATGGCACAGAAACGCAACATCTAATTATGCTAATTCGGTTTGATAGCCGAAGTACGGCGTGTTCCTCATAAATACAGTAATTACTCCGAGCATCGCAGGTCAACGAATGGATTAATACCAGAAACTGGTACTGAATTGCTCCATTAACATTGCCAAGGTCATTCGGGGTTAAATAACATCGAAAGAACACTACAACTTCCCTCTCCCCCCAACTAAAAGATGCTACAGAACTCGAGACTCAGAAAATAAGCTGATTTGCATAATAAGAGTTTTGTACAAGAGGAAAAAAGTTTCATTAACTTTTTCTTCAGCTGATTCGGGCAGACCTGTAAGATTTAAATAATGAAATAATGTTAGAAGGAAACATTGAAAAAAAACAGGGGTTGTGCAGTGGTCTTCTTCTTCTTCTGAATTTTCTTTAATGGCAATCAAAATGTCAGTTCTTAATCACTGACCACACACACATTGGGTGGAATCTTGAAGCGCTTATATTAAGTTAATTGGGCATTGAGCCTCTGAATGAAGTGATTTGCATTCATTGAGGAAACCTATCGGACCACTGAAGAGACTAAAGAGCTGGTGATGATTGAAGGAATAATTAAGCGCATTCGATGTTCATAATGAGATGTCAAAGCAAGTAGCACGGATTAGATATTGCACCACAGTTTGTGTGCTGGATCCTCCTGTTAAACAAACGATGTGTCCAAATGTTCTCAGCGCGCAGAGGGCGAACATTTATCGTCGCATGATAATCACATGCGGCATGGACTGTAGGGGTGGAAAGTTCACCACAGTCATCGGAAGAGGTGATGTCTCATCTGGTGACATCGCCAACGTCTCAACGCTGCGGTGCTTATATCTAAACCTCCTTAAATGTAGTTACCACCATTCAGTCCAATTTTTCTCCAGCTCATCCCATCCTGAAACAGATCCGCTCTAGATTATGTCACTATCAAACACGCAACCAGATGGCCACCTTCCGCTGGATCTCGAGTCATGTTGCCATCTCAGGGAATGAATGTGCAGATCGTGCTGCTTAACATCTACTGGACCTTCCTGTTACCCAAAAGTGCTCTACAGTTATTACAAATCCATTTGTACACCAATGTAGGAATCATTGGTCTTAACTGTAGCAAACTCAAATCATAATAAACTCCTACAGATAAAGAAAGACCACAGCTATGTACAGTTTCAAGCGAGAAGAAGTGGTTCTGGCAAGACTCCGTATCGATCATTCCCATCCAACTCATCTGTTTTGCTTATGAGAACGAATCCTCCTCAGCTAACAATCAAACATGTTCTCAACAATCAAGTACTGGAGATCCAGCTTTAGCTCTCTATCCATTAACTTTTTTTCACACGTTCTTGGTAATTATTCAAAATTTGATGAACTATATCACTAATTGAGTTGCATAAACTTGTATAATCATCTGTAATTATCATAATATGGAAGATTTAGTCAAAAGTAAATCACAAAGAGGCAAGTATGGCCCAGGAGGTCCTTCTGCAAAAAACCCTATAAGACCATAACAACAAGCTTATTTTTAACCAGGTGCGTTTCCAAACTATTTACTACAAAAGGATATTTTTTATTTGAATCTGGCCTAGACATCAGCAAAGGATTTTCATCTTAGTAAGTTTTGTTAATGTTGATCAATAAACTTGAAACCTTTTAGGTCCCGAAATGCCAGAATGGGAGAAAGCTAGTTATTCCTGCAGTGATATTTCTACACACCTATTTGGCGTGTACAAAATAAATAAAAATTTGCATATTGAAATTAAAAAGTTTACAGTATTATGCGCATAATTCTGATGGATCCCGTGATTTCTAAATTAGCAATTTCGTGCTGCCAGTCACGAGAAGATGCAATATTAGCGCACTGAGAGAAGTCTCTCAGCATTTCAAAAGCAATCATGTCACTGTTTTATTTGTCTTGAGCTGCAGTCCGGATCTTGACGGTGTTCTTGAAATTTTATTAGTCCGTCTGACATATTGTGGCCTACTAAATTATTTACAGTCACCTTTCTAAGCATCCTGTGTCAACACCCACGCTTTGGAGGACGCCAATGGTATAATGGAATACTCTCGGGATGTCAGGAGTAAAGGATGACATCGGAAGACACTTGTTAAACATTTACACGGAAGTGTTCACCTGGTTAACTACATCCATTATTAAAAGTACTTCGAGCAGAGAGGAAGATTTCCTTCCAAGGAGAGACAGAGAGAGATACGCATTGCGTCTACAGAAAGAGTTCAACTAAATTGTAGGCAATTATATCAGTTGTGCGTGCAAAGAAAGTGGGTGTAATTTATAGCAGAAAGAATTGATCTCATCACACATCTGACAAGCCAATCTTTAAAAAACCCAAAGATTCATTGCAGAGGCGGATTAGAAACATTCACCTTCCCCCGCTTTAGCGTTTCTAAGTCTAGATGTGCATAAAATATAGACATCCAAGACGGTGCTTTATGTAAATATGTGGACATCCTTCCGCTGATAATTGGGCACGGCCTATCCAAGCACCATGTGCCAAAAAAACTATAAATATGCTCGTAGGCCTTAGAGGAGACAGTGGTACGATTGTGAATGCAATTTGTTGCGATCGACAGAGTTAACAGATTTCCAGGGCCGAATGATAACAAGATACCACATAAGCAATCAGTCTATTTGTGCCTGCTTGTGCTGAAACCTCACAAAACGACCTGGAAAATCTCCAAATGATGAAACGTGACAGGAGAGCCCTGCAAAGAATCGGCAGCTCGAAACGTAGGTCGACGTTGTCGCAGCACACAATGTCCTTAGTGTGATCGTTGGGACATATGTCAGCACCACTACAATTCACCACATGACATCGGTCATCACAATCTCCAACCATCCAAAGGCAACTAATCACCTCGACTAATGCCAGACTCCATTTAGCTTGATGTAAAGCCCGACATTCTTGTGCAGTAGACCAATCAAAGGCTGCGCTTTGGGTGATGAGTCACGGTATATGATTCACTAGTCTAGTCTGGGTGGCTGTGCCTGGGCGTGACAAATGACGGGAAAAAACTACCCGAAGGACTGGATCGTCACGACAGTGTGGTTTGGCGGAGGCAGCGTGGTAATCTGGAGCTGTTTTCCATGGTTTGGCCTAAGGCAAAACCGTGAATGCTGTATTCTATCTAAACGACATCCTGGACAATAATGCGTTATTCGCGTTGTGGCAGCACTTCAGGGAAGGCCATACCTCTATCAGCCGAACAACTCTTCAGATCACACTGCTTTCGTTGTGACGGATTGGTTTGAGGACATGAGCGATGTTAGACTGGCCAGCGAGCGCTGACCTCAGTCTCATAGAGAGCCTCTGGGATGAATTGAATCGTCGGATGCACGTCAGGAGAGATCGCTCAAAAAAACAGAGCTGAACTGGTCGCCGCCTTGAAGGCCGATCGGAGGACATTTAGAAAAAAAAATGTGGTGGAGAGTGTTCCGTGGAGACTAGAGACTGTCATTAAGGCTGAAGGTTTCAGCACACGTTATTAGTTTTTCTGTAAATAAAGGTTATTTGTAGATAATATAGGTGTCCGGATATTAATGATAGGGTAGTGTATATTATATTGCGACACGATTATATTGTTATTTATTTTTTAAGTATACCATTACTCAAACAGCGATTTCGACCCTTTTGGGGTATTTTTTTTTTTTTTTTTATTATTATTATCCGTTTATTTCCATAAGGAAACCACCCCGGGACGGCAAAGTGCCAGGAGGGTGCTAAGTACATATCAGGGTACGAGATACTACGTGCAGTGGGTTACATATACTGAACACGTAGTCTCGTCCCGAAATATTATATACACATTTTATGTTTAATATATATACACATTGATGATTCTGTACATACATTATACAACTGATATATTTACAATTCACTAATAATTCCATCTATAAATTACATATTTACATAACTGTTACAGAAGGTATATTTTTACAGTCAACAAATTATTATTGTTCTGAAAGCAGAAAGTTTCTCTTTTACTCTAAATTCTTTGGTACTTTGCAGCCGATTCATATTTTGGTAAGTCTATACGAATCCTGGAAGATCTCTTTCCGGTATGTTGCATCCTCACACAGTTTTTCGGCATCTATGTGTAGTGAGTTAAATATTTTCGCTGCATTTGATGGGAAGAATCTTTGCAGGCTACTAAGATTGTTCAGGACTGGACGCAGTGGATTATTTACTTCCCCGCAACGTCTAGCAGTGGCACGCGGTTTGACTAGAATATTATCCAGGACTGGAGCATCCACTCTGCCTGTGAGCATTTGTGCGAGAGTGTGTATGTTCCTGTTAATTGTCCGCTGCATCCAGGGTGTGATGTTAAGGTTTGAGTATAGAATGGCCCTTGAGATAGTAAAAGGGTGGCCAGCAATTCTGTTAAGCCATCGCAAGAACCAGTACTCGATCCCAAGGACGGACTTATAATGTGAATCTGGAGCTGAAGACCAGATTTGCGAGGCATACATTGCAATTGGCAGGACACACATTAAAATGTACTTGGTCGCTAGCTGAGGATCCCTAATTCCTACCAGTTCCTGTCTAGTAGCCCATAAAGCGGCGAATATTTTTGTCTTCATATGGGCGAAGTGTTGAGCAAAGGTGAGTCTGTCATCCCACTTAAGACCTAGGTCCAGGTGAGAGTGCACTTTTACCACATTAGACCCGTTCACAGAGATCGAGATGTCATTTTTATTCTACTTGCAAGTTATGGTCATTTGGGCAGACTTCTGCGCATTAATACGGAGCCCGATGCAATCCAGGTAGCTCTCAAATTCTCTGATTGTGCTATTTGCCATCTGACAAATACCTTCTGCCGATTCATGGTCTTTGGAAGTGATGAAGAATTTTACATCGTCAGCATATGTTATAAAATTGTAGTACCGTGCAAGAAACGGCTCCAGGGCGGCCGCGAAAAGAGTAGCCGAAAGAACTCCCCCTTGTGGCACTCCTCGCGAGATGGTAAAGCAAGATTGTAGCTTTTGGTGCTTAACAATAAGTTTTCTATGTTCTAGAAGGCTGGTTATTATAGTTAACAAATTTCCTCTTACATTAAAATAATACTTTAAAATCGCAATGAGCGCTGGAATTGAGACGTTGTCGTAGGCTGCGGAGATATCCAAAAAAATAATATCAATTTGCTCCTTCTCATTTAGTGCTTTCTGCACGCGAAAAAGGGTTTCCAGTAAGTTTGTTATTGTTGATCTACCCGAAATGACTGAGTGCAAATGTGGTGGTCTATGGCTGAAGCAGTGTTGATTGATGGTGGGAAGCAGTGCTTTTTCGAATACCTTCTGTAGGGTGCAGCTGACAGAAATTGGTCTGTAATCCTTAGCCAATTTTGGGTGTTTAATCTTTGGTATTGGGGTTACAATGTAATTTTTCCAGGCTTGCGGGAAAGCTCCTGACCTGATGATTTCCTGATAGATGTGCAGTAATAGATCTATTATAAATGGGCTACTTATCTTAAGGATGAACATTGGAAATTTGTCTGGTCCAACAGTGGCCTTATTGGGCAGATCGTTGATTGCTTTCATTACGCTCTCTTTGGTGATTTGTATTTCACTCAAAGGAGGTCTTGTTGGTTCCTCTATTGCCGAATGGTTTCGCTTGTTTAAATCTTTCAGGAATTCAAAAATTTTGTTACCATTATCAGTGTTCTCAATTTGATTCAGTCCATGCAGGTTACTAAAAGTGTTATTAGCCCATTCCTTGAAAATGCATTCGGTCAAATTCTCTGTGCTATTTCTATTGCTAGTAATTCTTTTTGCTCTTTTTAGTTTATTATGAACAACACTGCAGTGTGCCTGTCGGTGGGGAAGTAAACGCCCTGAAGATCCGAACAACCCATTGATGAGGTACATCAATATTGAGATGCGAGACAATGTGGCAGATAAAAATAACAAAATATATATCTCAAACTTGATAATAAAATAGCAATATATTTCTATTAAATTAATAATAATAATAATAATAAATATTAATTAAATAAATTATTAAAATATTTTTATTATATTTTAATTATAATTTATATTTTAATTATAATTATAAATTAAATAAATAGCAATATATTTCCTCTATTGGGGCAGTGCTGTTTAGTTAAGGTAATGCAAAACTGAGGCAACTCGTGGTAAAGTGACTACACGTTATGTTATCGACACACTCAAACCCACTTTGCTCATCATCGCTGTGTACAAAATGAGCTTCTTCTTGCTTCTACAATAATGCAAATAAATACATAACCCGGTCTCGATTTCTGTTGTTCTATCAACAGACAGGAATTGATTTTTGAATGGAAGAGTGCTTTATTAGCGCATTTTTTTGGGTTTAAAAAACCCATACAAACTCATTTGTATGGGTTTTTTTAAACTAAAACAGCTGAGTACGTTTCTCACAGCTGCTTCGCATCTTCCCATAACACCCAATTGGAATGCATTCGTGCTACCATTGCCGGAAAGCCGTATCATCTTTCCAAAAACGTCAATTCTCATTCTCTCTTTCTCTGCGAAGTCTTGTGACGGTCGTGTTACATTAAGGTCGCTGACATTAATGACGGCTGAGCCAACTTGGCCTTCCCTCCCCCCCACACATACATTTTCTTCTCTTTTCTTAATCTTAGAGGTGGGGAGCGCCAATGAAGTTGCTGTCGAAGGTAGAACAAATCTTAAGACACGCGTACAGGTATAAATGTCCATTATAACTATTGATAACATTGCCTTATGCTCGGGTCACCCAGAAAAATGGGCCTTCGTGTGCCCATTTGGATTGTTACATCCCTGATGGAAAACCAATAGAAAAATGTCAGAATCGTAATGGATTTGATTTTTTTTATGGCAAAAAATATCCGAAACAGCGCCTCTGAGATAAATTAAAGGAGCTTCAAATGACTTTTATTACCCTTTTTTTCAATTGCTACCCGACAACTTTAAGGTCTTCAACGTTTGCTGTTGAAGGCGCGGGTTGCACCATTTTCTGTACACACCGACTCTCTCTCTCTCTCTCTCTTTTTTTCTTTTTTTTTTTGAATTTGTACGATTAGAATGGAAATCTTGTGTGCAGACCGCGCAGTTAATACTTGAAGTTTATTCTTCTCAAAGTGAATTAGGAAGTCGCTTGATTTCTCCTGCTGGTAATGTTTGCGTTGGTCCTTTGCTAACTACTTAGGCACTCGTTAAAGTTCTTGCTGTAGTGGAAAGAAAGAAAGAAAGAAAGAAAGATGAAGGGGGAGGACAGAATCTTTAAATGTAAAAAGAAAAAAAGCTAACTGGTAAAATCCGATTGTACAAAAATAGCAGCATTAATCCCATACTTCTTTTTTTCTTTATGAGCATAAAGTTTTTACCAGACAAAAATTTCTGTTTGCCACACAATTTCAAAAATTAGGAAAAATACGTAACTTTAATGATGTACTTTCCATGGTAGTTTTTTAATTAAAAATAAATAAATACTGTATATAATAGAATGGCAGGTTTACTGAATATCATTATTTCTGCTTTAAGAGGGCAAAAAAAGATGAATCTCCCGAGAACTAAGATGATTTTCTTGAAAATAAAGAATTAATTACCTCAACGGGTACAAATTGCTAACTACCACTAGGAGGCCTACTCTCCATATTTAAGGGTTATATTTTCGTCATAAACAATCCATTAGAGGATATACAAGAAATGAGGGACCAATAAACACCATCGCGATGCACGATGGGCACGATAAAATCATGATGGATGGATGGACATCCAACCATGATATGCTTTTGCTGTGCCCATGGTGGGACGTCGGGATTATAGGGGGATTGTCAGTTATCCGAGCTAACTGAGGACGCTGACCAAGCAGCTATAAGCAAATTAATAAACCATTATTTATACGAAATCTGATCGACACCAAATTGCTTGAACATCCGAAATTAATATAAGTTTCTGTGGATGAGAGTATCGAATCGAAGTTAAACTGAAAATCTTCTCAGTGAGCAATAGAAGATATGCTGAAAATTTGGTCTGAATCTGATATTTTTTTGCTTGTCGATTAATGCACATCTAAATATGTACTTCAATTTACGTATCAGAGATAACTGGAAATTTTATGGAAAAAAATTTCTATATTTCTAATGATCCAATTTTAATTGACTTTGGGATGGCTCGACAAATACTTCTGAAAGATCTAAATATAAAATTTCATCGAAATCCATTCACTGGGAATCTGGTTGTTGCATGCGGATGGGCGAATATAAGAACACAGTAGGTTCTTTACGCATCTGCGAACGTGCCTTTGCCGGATTCTAATCATTTGAACATCTGTTATAAATGCAAAATCACTAACAAAAAATAAATATAAAACAGTAAAATACAATGTCATATAGCTCTCCGCCTCTGGGTAATCTAGTCCTAAGTATATATAATTTATCCTTTCCTCGTATCCATTGTTCACTTATGTATTTAAGAGGTAGAACATAGGAAGAGAAATGAAGCTGGAAAAAATTCCGTAAACCAGTTAATCAAACATTTTTCTCTTTTGCTGATCGATTCAAGATGGACTGCGAATATTGAACCGGGTAACTTCTACAGGATTTGCCTTCGTGAGTAGCCCAGTTGGTAGGAGAATCGCCGTCCTCCCCACGCCGGTTGGAAAACACCTGAGTTCAAATTCCTTCCATGATGTGAGGAATTTTTATGGGTCTTTTTCATAACATGGGTGAGTTAGTTGGTCTCAGGAGACTCGGATTTGTTGTCCAGTAAACAGGCAAATCGAGCACAGAACACGCAATTTAGAGACATGATATATACGACGCAATATGGCCTAAGTCGCTGATGCGCCTAAAACCCTAAAATAACAAGAACAAGAACAAAAGCAACTACAGAATTCAAGTGTTGGTCGCCAGTAAGGGATTGTATTGAACAGATCACTGAATGAGGGTCGCCAGTAAGGGATTGTATTGAACAGATCACTGAATGAGGGTCGCCAGTAAGGGATTGTATTGAACAATCACTGAATCTCCATCGAAAATTACCACTGAAATTATCTCTCAGATACGATTAATTACAAATTTTCCTTTTTTAACTTTATCGGCCATGATCCCCCTCATGAAAATTCGCGCGACGCCCATGACTAAAGGGGCCAATTTGTCTACAATCCAGCCGTCCATCGGGAAATGTCTAAATGTCCTTGGACAATCAGTGAACACAAACTGAAAAACGAACATAAATTCCCTAACTGTTGAAAACCAACCTTTCTGAAAAATAAGGGAAAGATGATAGATGTGTAGCACTGCTTAATAACTTCTTTTTTTTTTTTTCTTTTTTTTACGTATTCATATACGCGAATATGTAAAGCTCAATGCTAATTTACAAAAGACCAGTTTGGCGTTTCTTCATTAACGATGTCCGCAAGGAAAATGAGGCCTTTTCTTTAGAAAATAACACGGCTTTACCCTGTTTGATTGATAAATCTTTAAGTCCAGTTCCCATAAGCCTCGATGCTTATCTCGTATTAGACAGAAAGCCCTGAAAGGGTGGGACTGAGAGGGAAATAAGAGAGGTCTTTGGGAAAATAAAGTAACGAAAGCGTAACCAGAGATTAAATGCATGGGAGAAGAAGTAAACAATAGAGATTAACGGACCTGGTTGGGTTTAGATCACGCTCCAATTACCGGTAAGGCGTTCCCTGGGTGAGTGCACGTGGAGAACGTTAATCCCCCTTGGACATCTTAAAAGAGTAGGGACTGTAATCGTGTAAAATCGAAACCAAGCGAAGCCCACCTAAACAAAATACGATCAACAGTAGGGGAAAAAAAATATTGAATAAAATAAAATGATGGTAAAACTCTTTGGTAACTTCTCTTTAACTTTTATTCGATATAAACTCTTTATAGAGCTTGCAAATTCGCTGTTATTCTTAGAAACATCTTTACTAACCGAAGAAATAAGTCACCATTTTCTGCGCGCATTTTCCAGCGTAGGTCGGTCGATGGAATAAAAAATAAACTCTGTGAACAAGGGGGCGGCAACGTCTTTGCTTTCACTTTTATTGACTCTGCTCAAACGATATGGGATTACGGTAGAAAAGTCGGACTCGGGTTGCAGAAACGCCGAACAACACGCTATTTCTCCGGTGACATTTTCTTACAGCCTGGATACGCAGCTATTCAGAAATTCCTGGGGAAATCCAAACCACTTACTGTGCACGTGCTAAAATCTGGAAATGCGGACAAACTCGCTTTAAAACAAACTGTTATTGCGGCTGCTTTAACAAACACTTTTTCTATTCCCTCCCTCCCTCCCTCGCTCCCCCCATAGAGCCCCCTTTGATAAATGAAGCCATAAGATGTCTGCAATAGCGAAGAGGAAATTGGAGATGCCATTGTTCATTATAAGGAAGGGCACCAGCCTTTGTATTGAAGATATCGAATTTCAGCGCATGTTGCGAAGTGGAAAACACAGAGGGCGTCCAACTGTGTGAGCTGTTTTGACAGGCACAAGAATTATTTCTACACGGTTTCTTGAAAGCCTCACATCGTTTACATTTGACGAGTTACATCGGCATTTATTCTTGACAGTCTTCCTTAAGACACTCAGTTCTGCTGGGTTTTTTCCTTTCTTTCTTTCTTTTCCCCGTTACTTCATCGATCTGTTTTCAAAACTAACGTCTTAGGTTTGTACGGTTAACTTACTTTAGGGAAAACCTACATTTAATTGCTGCTTTCTTACATATGATTTGACAAATGCTAAATCTGTTTTATTCTCCTTTGCATTGTACATATAAGCGATTACATTTCGAAGATAGGCCTAAATCATTAGAACAAATACTCAGAGCAGCCACCAGAGGACAGAACTAAACTAATGGTAACTCTTTGGGAGCTTTTTATCCAGTCAGGCTAGATCATTTCGAAGATAGGTCTAAATCATTAGAACGGATACTCAAAGCAGCCACCAGAGAGCTTTTCCTCAGTCAAGGGAACTCAATGTTCCACGGCACATTAGTCTGCCGCATAAAGTTTCATGTGCATCAATTCTCACTGGACTGGACAATAAAAACATTCGATACCAATAAGTCTGCGTGTGTAGCACAGTAACATCATCACCGTTCTTCCCACACCGGCAGTAAAAGGCCCTAGTTCTAATGTTGTCAATGATGTGTGGAATTTTTATGAGCCATTTTTCACTCCGTGGCTGAGTTAGTCAGTCTCAGACGTAGATAGCAAGGTTTCCACCGGGCTTGGGTTTTTCATCCAGCAAAAAGAAAATCACAAATTCGTGAACTCTTGGGCAGATGAGTTGATATTCTGGGTGTCCCTATTATGACATTTATTATTATTCAATACAAACATTCCTCTTCCTACGACCATTCCTTTTTTTCTTTTCTTTTTTTTATATCAGCTTATCAACAGATAGCTGCATTATATACTTATTTATTTTGTAGCTACCGTGGGGAGTTGGCATTGTGACTGTTTCCGTAGTTCGTATTTATATGGTCTCTAAAGCTTGAACCTTTAATGGTTTATCGATTGCGAGCAACAGTGTCTATCCAAGCTGCAATGACTCCAGGCTGCACAACCCATTATTTTGCTTCAGTGTCAGATAAGGTAATCATTCCCTATCAAATGCAGTCCATCTGAGCCCCAAAATATTTATGGCCCGAGTCATCTCTCCACACACACTTTAAAATGGCACGAACAGAGTGCGATAAACAGACGGCTGACGAATATTATCTGGGTTAGGGGAACTGATCTTAAGAATATTACCATTAGAAAAAAAATAAATTATCATAATATTACGAGAAGAGTGGATTCTTAATTGGTGTAGTGAAATACTTGTTCATCTTTTTAACCACATCTTTCGACCATTTCAGAAAAATCTGCCTTAATTAACCGCAAATTATAAATTAATTTAATTAAGTTATAATACTACTTAATTAAAGCAGATAATTCAATTAACGTGGCCTCGTGAAGGTGGAGTTGTCCACCTCTATCAACCACTCTTTCAAGTGATCGTTTAAACTTTAAAGCAACACTACAACTGCACCAATCTCGACTTTCACCTGATCTTATTCTATTCGGCTTAAATCAGTGAGTTGTGACAGGTCCTTGAGGCCACGCGATGTATCATGGGAAGAAGGGTTCAACAATCCTGAGGCTAGCAATAAATAAATAAACTCCCTGAGATTAAACGCTGCAGCCAACACACCACCAGAATGTGGATGTAATGCATCCCAAACGGATACTCAACCTTAATTTATTTTCATCGGATAAATACATTTAAAGTGGAACAAAAAGAGTAATATGAGCACAATTATGTTATAATCAGCGGGGTTCAATACACCCACTTTATAAAAGTAATATTGATTTCTCTTTTTTCTAATATTAATTCCTCGATATTGCACCAAATAAAAATTATTTCTTTTTCAAGAGATAAAATTGTTATTTATTGTAACCTAACACCACGAGAGCTGTTTAGATAGCTTTAATGAGATAATAAAAAGGTTTAGGCTATTTTATACATCATGAGATCACCTTCCTTTGAGCTTAAATTTTAATCTTCGAAACAAAAGGAAATTACAAAGGGCTGGATCTAAGCAAAACGAGGAGGGGACCCTAAAATCAAATAGTAGAGAGGGTTATAAAGTCACGTTGTTTGTCAGATATCATTGTAAAGAAGAGACTTGCACAAAGTTCGCTGCATTCAATTGCATGTTCTGTTTCCAACAAAATTTGTTCGCAAGTCCCATAGGAGCGTCTGAACTGCTCCAGCAAGTGTCTAACAGTAAGCTGCTCTTTTATTTGACTAATTAGCAAATATCCTTCATTCGGACTCGTCATTCTAGCAAAACACAGAAATCGTGATGAGTATTAAATACGATCTTACTCGGAAAAGCGTTGTTGTAGTAGGATTTTAGAGCATCAACGACTAAGGTCATTGCTTGGTGTATATTTTCTGTAAATTGCGTGTGTCCCGAGGTCGAGCTGCTGTTTGCTGGGCAAAAAAACCCGAGTTTCCGGGAGAAAAAATCAATGCTACCCTCGCCTGAGACCGACTAACTCGGCCAAGTTGTGAAAAAGACCCATAAAAATTCCTCACGTCATCGACGAGACTCTAACTCAAGTCTTTTCCACCCTGTGTGGGGAGGGTGGCGATTTTACCAGCTGTGCTACCCACGAGGGTATTTGGCGTCAGACTGCTTAGAAAGGTATGAAATATCGCCATCTAGCTGCAGAACTCCATACATACGTGTGCCATGGAAAGAGAACCCATTAAATTTTGAGCCTCACCTCTATCTTCTACTTGTAGTCAAATATTCGCTTCATAGTTTATATGGGAAGCGTTTGAGGAACACAAGCGAAAAATTTTTTTACTAACTTTTTTCTGTTTTAAAAAAAGTTATTTGAAAATCTTTTAAAAAAAGTTTTTTCACTTTTTTTACAATAATTATACCTTTTATGGAACTGTCGAAAAATGGCAAACTCTTGATTTTCAAAATAATTTCTACCAGCTCGCCATAGAGACCGTAACCCTCCCCAGTTTCCTCTTCGTTCCAAACAAAAATAAGCAGATGGCCTCTTCAACACGAATCCCTGGTGTTTTTCCCTCTCAGTGACTGTTTTTAAAAAATCTGGAACGGATCATCAGAGAAATCTTCACGCTAATGTTTTTTTTCCCTAAAAGATTTGTTTTTTGCTTTCATTTGGAGAAAGACTGTTCCATCCTAAACATTTATCTTGCTGAAAAACAACTAAAAAATCCTTTAAATATTTCATATAAGAATTTTTGTAAACAACTCTACATTCAGGGTCAAACTAGACCAGAGTTATCGAAAAAACTGCAGAGTTTACTTTTACGATAAGAGATGGCGCCACGTGTAATCTTAGCTCAGTGTAATCGAGCATGTGCCCTTAGCCATCAGCGCCTCTAAGAGTCAGAGATTTCTTTAGCTTTAAATACAAAACAACACAAATCTGGAAGCGCCATAGGATTGTTTTGTTGTGAGTGCTGTTTTACAAGAATCGATAATTTTATGCTTGGAATGACGGATTGTACGTGCAAAGTGTGTTTCAACTATTCTGAATCAATGTCCTTCTTGTGGTGTTTGATTGTGCTATCGTGGGAAGTAAAGAAGCTTTTAGGGGATTCTTATTTATGGCAACATCCGGCTCAACAGAGTACGACGCAAAAGTAATAACCGTGTGTATGTGAGTGTATGCTGAGGAGTACCGGACAGACTTGTTGGTGACATCATAATTATTTCGCTTGTGATCTCCAACAAGTAGGAGGAACTTCAGACCACCACGACCTTCAGAATAAGCTCACTTTTATGACGCTGTCCCAAGAAACCATTTTCTTCAGTGGAAACATCCGAGTATTATCTGAGAAGGAATTTATAAATATAAAACCAGTATTAGGAACTTGGACGTGTTATGAAACATTTCGCCCACCAGCATTCAAGGAATTTTCCGTTCCAAAAAGAATAAGCACTTCAATGGCGTAAAAACCGAGGGCTTACTCCCACAAAACTCAGCAAGACTCCCTCCCGGTATATTTTTTCCCCTTAAGCGGTACTATTTTTGTAATTTATATAATTACGCGACATTTTAAAGATGTTTTATTTTCTATAATATTTATAAACCTACTCGCCTTTCCTCTGTCTATGGGGATTTTCCCTCCCGAAATTCAGGATATGTGGACTTTCCACTACGTCACTGGGAGTTATTATTAAATAAGGAATTTAAAAATAATGCTAAAATGGTCATCTCAAAGGAAGAAAATAATTCTTCAGACAATGTTGGAAGCTCAATTTTTTTTAAGTCTTTTTTAAAGAGGGGGAAGGAGCGTTACGGATCCTTATAAACTTTGCGCTCCATCGGTGACTTGATTTTTACTATAATTGTCGAAACTGAGGCTGCTGTATCTATGTTGTGAATTGATCTCTTTCCCTTTGCTGATTTTCATCCCGAAAACAAGAACAACGACCGCTAAACACACGAAATTTACACACACAGTATGCTGATGCCTTATTACCTTAGTTGCCATGTCGGTTATATGTGATAGAATATAAGAGGATTAACAAGGCATAAAAATTAATAGCGCTGCACTCGCATGAGTACATGAATGTTTATATTTTCTCGAACAACGTGTAGGCATTCACCCCAGTGCGTGTCTGGACATAACCTTCGTGCCATTTTGTTTGTACCATTTGTTACCAGGCAATGATGAAGCGAAACCGTGTCATAGAATCATACACGGAGTAATTCCAACGATCGTTGGTATCTGAATTACTCCAAGAAGTTATTGTACAACTGGGGATTGATGTGGGTAACCTTATCTGTTTCCTAAATTGGCTTTTCTGTTACGCTGAGTCCTCCCCACCTCTCCCCAGGCAAAGAAACGGGTCTATTCTGACTTGTTATCGTCAGCTCAACAACAAATAGCCGGGTGAAGTCAAGGTGTTGTTAAATATAGCTTCAGAGCGCCAGGTGAACCCAACTGGCGATATGTACAGATAGAGGTTGAAAGCTTTGAAAGCCATTAAAGGTATATTCTAAACTGACGGAGACAAGGGGCTTGTTTTCTTCGAACTCTCCCCTTTCTTTTTACTCTCACCACCTGTTCAAAATGCTGAGCTCATTTTTCTAATTATATTCTCAACCAGGTGAAATAGGTTCTGCCCTATTTACCCTTCAAAAAAAAAAGAATGTTCCGAGCAACGTAATAAGTTCTTATTTATTTGAATTGCATATTAAAAACTCCATTTCATTTTGGGTAGATGAATTTATATCAGATTTTCTCTTTATTTGTCCACAGCTTTCGTTTCTTTGTGCCCTGTCCCAGATATTGCAAAGTCCACACGTTTATGCGGCACCCTTTTCAGGCATAATGACGGAAGGTGGGACTTTTCCTGTTTATGTATCAGCTGATTCCTGTGGGAGTGATCTGACTCATCTGTATATCCGTAAGCATGACGTCATAAGTCTGTTGCTATAAGCTTTGGCCATCAAGTACAGACTGCAATATAACTCTTAATCGAGTCTACATCAACGCATTCCTTCAAGAGAGATACGGGGTTCGAATAGGGCGAGGGCGAGGGCGAAGTGCGGACGATTTAGGATTTACAAAGAAGGTCGCTGTGCTACTGAAGGTTGGCAAACAAAACAGACAAAAATGATTGAAATATGTGAGAACATTTCAAAGCGCATAAAAGGACTCTGTAAAAAATCCAGTGGTTGTTGAAAGCACTTCTGGATTTAATCGATGCATCAGGAAGGCTTAATTAAAATGCAGCACGCAAATTTTCCACCCACCATCCCAAGATTATGTAAGCAGATTACGGTATTAAGAGATGAAAATGTTAATCTTCTTAACTCCGATATCCAATAAAACCAGAGCTTAAATTAATGTACGTACTCTTAACCATCCTCTTTCATTGTTAATCTTTTGATGGAACTAAACTTTTTTTTCTTTTCGGTAGACGCAGAATGAGTTCGCCTCCTTGCATCATTATGCCATTTTAAATACAAAAAAAAAAAAGAGTGAATTTATCGTTGCTTCATTGAGGGAGGTGTGAAGGGAAATTTTCGCCTAAAAATACAAAAGAAATGCTCGAAGTCGAATTACCGAGTTTAGTAACCAAAGAATGTTTTATTCCTTTCAATGATTGTTTAATATCGAGGTTCCTTAGAAAGAAAATGAGTGGGTCAAAGTTCAAAACACCTCCGGAAAAAAAAGAAAAAAAATCTTAATTGATGAGGCTATATTTTGGCATGGAGAACTTCCGGTAATTACTTTCTAATAATGAAATGGATGAAGTTAAATGATTCATTCCAAATTTCTAGTTTGCAGAGAAGCCATTTTCTTCCTAACTTACATCGACCCATTAATAACGTAAGTTTTAAAAGAGCATAAAAGAGTTAGAAAATGGAAGCCTTTTTTTGGGGGGGGGGGCTATATGAAAGATCTCCCACCGGGAGAAAGAGAAAGAGAAAAAAAAACCTTCACAAAAAAGATTCATAAAGATGTTTCACTTAAAGAAATGCAGGATATACGCCCTCTAAATTAAATGATTTTCAGAACTCCACGTGGGATCATTTATCATCATTTCATTGGGTACTACATCCATAAGAACGAGGTGAGGGTAAGAGAACGGCAGCCTTAAAAACCACTTAATCTAAAAGGAGCTACCTCTCCTTAGGAAAGAGCCCCTAATACACTAGAGACAGTTACAAATGCTTCTTTGGTTTCCCTCCACAAATTATCGACTTGTGGGAAAAATAAAGAAGGCTCTATTGAATTCACTAAGTGGGTAAAAATTCTTAAATATTTCTCGGTGGAAATGTACGGATATTAAAAAATAAAACTATTTACATCTGTTTATTATTTAAAAAAAATAACAGCTTTGGTGATTTCATTTTCTTTTTATTAAAAATAAACAACGGTTTCTTTTTTTCTTTATGAAAGCTTTCGTGGACAATTTAATACACGCGTTATATTAACTAAAATTCCAATAATTAAAAAATTACTTATTATAAAAGCTATTTATTGGAGATTAATTTTGGATAGATGCAGGGTCGACGCTAGAGTTCAATTAATATTGGGCTACCCAGTCTTTCTCATCGGAACTGAAGGGCATTCATTGTTTGAATGTGGGTTAATTTTCAATAGGAAGTCAAGGTGAATCACACTGCTGCTCCCCTCTAAAAACCATCCATCATTATCACTAGGAATTTTCCATTACGCAATTGGTTTTCATCAACCAAAAAAAAACTTCTATTGTTCTAGTCTTTTTCGCCACAGTTCTCTATATCTTTCTCTCTCAGTCCTCGTCTTTCCATGCCTTTTCGGACTCCATCCATCCACACCTCCCTTGGCCTTCCTTCTTCCTGGTGCCACCAAATTCTAGATCCTAGTGTAATTCTAGTGAAAATAACTAACAAATTCTTCGAATCTGTTAGCATCTTATTTTCACCATTCTTGATTTTCTTGCTGCTCTTCTCCAGTAATCCATTTCTGTTGAAAGTATTTTTCCCCGTTGTCTTTTATTCACCGTCCATGTTTCTGTCCCATAGAGCATTATGCTCTGTACTATTGTTTGGTAGATAAGTATCTTTGTCGTACTGAGTATATTCCTAATCCAAAGGATTCAGCATACCCATCCCTTTTCTTCCATCGCTAATTCTCTTCTCAATCTCCAGTTTGGACGATCCATCAGCCTGTATTATCGATCCCAAGTATTTAAAGATATGTACTGTTTTAAGTTTATATCCTTCTATCTCCAGAACTTCTGTTTTCGATGTTAAGTATCACTGAAGAACCATTCCTGGTTAAGTGATCTTAAGCAAATCCATAGTACTGTAGGGAAGACGCTGTAGTACACGTTTCTCGCTCTCCCAGGTGTCTTAACTGTCAACAGACCTTGCTGACTGAATATTAAATCTTTCTAGAGCCATATAAGTTTACCAAGTTCGTATTTTGACTGCCTTATTGAAAATCAGTTACAGTATTGTAAACATATTGTAAATTATATGTTTTGTGTCAAGAATAGAGATTCGAATTCACTTAACCAACCCCGTGGCCATTTTCAAGTGAGTGTGTGTGTGTAGTAAGTGGATAAAAAAATCATTATAAAACATCACAGAATTTTCCCATTTGTAGCTAGAGGGAACATTCCGAAGTGCGAGTAAAGATAAACAGAAATAAAAAAAAAAAAAAAAAAAAAGGAGTCTGTTGCCACGTGCGAGTACACGATGCCCCTTGCGACAGTCGCAGATGGTTGGTCTAATGGATGCAGTTTCCATATTGCCATAGCAACAGATACGGTAAAATCGCCTACCGGTTTCTCTTTGCACACTTAGCAAGAGAGCTCGATTATTGGGGGTGGAGGGGGAGATCCGCAATATGGAGGTATTTCTCTCTCTCTCTCTCTCTCTCTCTCTCTTTTCAGGTCTCGGGTTGCTTCTTTACATAAATTCTTTTTATGTTGTTGAAGAGGATTTCAGGTCTCCGTTAGAGAGATGCGAAAATCTTTTTGGTGTTTTTTTTTGAGTTAAGTAGAAGATGAGAGCGTTTTTTTTTTTCTTTTTTTTTTTAATTCTTTCGTGATGTTTTACGTCGTTTGTGTTGCCCTTATCTATTGGAATCAGTGACCTGAATGCGGACGATTGCGTATTAACCCTCAGTTACCATTCACGCAGTAGAAAATATTTTAGATGTAATAACTCCACTTGTAGGCCAGTGAACTCAATCTTCCACGTTTGCTTTTTCTTCTCCTACCCTTCTGCTACCATTTTAATCAGGCGGAAGACGCCTGTTTTTTTTTTTTGAACAAAGGAGGTGCGTCAGCAGTTACTGCTGATTTTAGTAGCTGATTCGCCGGGTAATTTGGAGCCGTTTATAAAATTAAAACAAGCCCAGAAAGATCTTTTAAAGATACTCTTCGAAAGTATTCTGCATATCTCTATAGACTCGTTAAAGCATCAGAATGTGAAAATAAATAAATAATAAATAAGAGCTCGCAGGCGTCCGAGTTTAAGGAACTTCTTAGCCTAGGACAAAGATCCCGAAAATTCACCAACATCCTTTCCACCTAACCCCCAGCATTTCAGTGAGCTTGGAAAAGTTGTTTTTATCTCTTATGGGAGTCCTTTGACTACGCTGTTCGCGGCTATTTAAAGATCCCGTGACAGCCAAGTTCCAGCGTTGAATGAAGTAATAAATATGTTTTGCATTAATGTGGCTCCACCTATGTCTGTCGTCATATCATAAGTCAGTCACCCGATTGCTTTTACTGAATTAAAATTATCGATTAACTTTATTTTCAATTCTCGCAACACCCACACCAAACACATTATGTTATTTTAGATCTAGTCTATTAGACACGCTTAACTGATAATCGACCAACTGCATTTTGAAGAGTTCCTTTTCCCCCTCCCCTCCTTTTTGCCTTTTTTTTTCTTCTTTGTTTTTATTCGGGCACGCGTTAAAGGAATCAAAGCAAAACTTCCGTTATATATTTCCAGGATTACGTTGAAAGCTAAATCTACGTTCCGAGAGTTACAAAAAAAAAATACTTCTTCAGATTAATTAAATTGCAAACTGAAAGAACTAATATTTTCAAAGAAGGGAAAAAAAACTGTATTTATTTTGAGCATCAATAAATTATGACAATTTGTAGAAAACTGGGTTAATTCGCAAAAGACAACAAAAGAATTAATGGGCTAACCACAAATGATGATGTATACTGATATGGCAATTAAAACCATTCGTACAATAAAGCCTAAATCATTATAAATCACTTTTAGTTTCATTTATGACAGTTCATGTGTCATTATTACGCTCTTTCGTTAATGTTTTCTGTTATGTCTCATATTATAGAATAAAAGACAGGAGTAATTAGTCGAAATTTGCTTGATCAATTGTATATTGTCATCCACATAAGAGACACAACACAGCCTAGACTCCAATGATGTCCTCATTCACCACACGTCCTCATCAAAAGCTACAGAAAAAAAGCATATACACTACATTACCAAAAGTAAGGTTATCGATCGGTTTACAAATCAAGATGGCGGATCAAAATAAAAGCTAAAAACGAAGGCTTTGGAAGGAGGAGGAGGAGAGGAAAGAAGTCCCGGTGTCGTATACTCCTCATGCACTATAAATTTCGTTTGGATCGAGTGCAAACGCAACAGTTGAGGGGTAGACGCACCGACAGAGTGATCTCATAAGCCCGCCTTCCATTTTTAAGAAAGGAGACTGGAAACGGGCGCTGTAGGTTATATTTTATATTTAAAGCCTTTCTCGCTTTATACGAGAGTCCTGCTTCATGAATAGGGAGAAAAGTGGGCAAATTAGGAATGATGGATACGAATTCCACCCCTGCGCTATATTGGATAAGTAAAGTAGCGTGTCGGTGGTTAAAAACGTAAGTAGGGCCGGGTGTGTGTTGCCGGCATGAATCGGAGTTAGGTAAACTGCACGTTTGCAGAAGAAAAACAGCAACTTTCTCTTGGCAGACACTTTGCGAGGAAATTGGCATCGAGAGGGGGAAGAGGAAAAATGTTCGGCAGTTAATATAGAAGTGATGCGTGTGCACGCTCTAAATACCTTCGGAAACACTTAAGATCGGGCGAGAGCGCAGTCTTGATGGATGGACGAAGTCGTGTGGTGTAAGCGACGAAGTTATTGTATCGAGCTACGTAGGAGATATCGGCGAAAGTAGGTGGCGCGAGCAGCTCTGAAAAGGAGGGAGGAAAGTTTACGAGAAAGTTGAACACCTTGTCAGTCGTAATCACGTTAGTCACCGTGGTTGCTCTGCACACGTCACTGACACTCGTTTTTTCACAAAGAAATTCTTTAGGAGAATTAATATTCTTCTCCAGTACACCTTTGTCTAATTCCATTCTCTCCTTTGAACAATGGCCACAGTGCTGTTCTCTCGAACTAAATAAACAACAGGTTTGTTTGAAACAGCTTTTTTTTTGTCTTTCTTTTCCTCATGGCGATAAACGCAATTTGCAATGAAATATCATTGTGTCGATTTCCTTTCTTTTTCTTTCTTTCTTTCTTTCTTTCTTTTTTAAGTAGGGTTTCCCCAGTAATGGCACGTGATTTCAGGTCATTTTGATTATCTTTTTATTGTTGTTATCTGTACTCTCGCGAACAGTGAAAGACAATTTCAGAAGAAAAAAACTGATCGTCTGCAAGAAAAGTAATTGCCCCTTTTCATTACGAGCACAAAGAGTTTCCAGTCAGAAGTGAAAATAACAAAACCACCGATAAATGTTTGTTTAAACTTCCTTGACATTTAAACGACAGAAAGAATGCTTTTTAAATGACGCAGACAATATTTTCGTATTTTCGTATTTTATATGAACTTAAAACTGTTTAGAAAATAGCTGGGCAGGGAGGGAGGGGTACTCCCAGCTCTCCTCCGGATTCAGCAATCTAGTTTCGCATAATGTTAGGACAATCTCTCTGACCTACATATAAAAATGGTATCTAACTGAAAAGGGTAGCTGTAAAGATTATTAACCTCACTGGGAAAAGTATGTAGTGATGTACTCCTCGACATGGTTTGTTTACTATAGCTCGCTTCGCAGTAATGGGAACACTGGACTTTATCTATTAGGGTGTGGATATGTGTAATGGCGCCCAAGAGGACCATGGAAGTCATAAAAACTCTCCGTTCTCACACGCCAATAGTACTGACTATAATACAGGGTATTTCTTTCCAATAGATTATAGAGAACTCAGCTGAAGCTCCATCATGAATAATATTGAATAATAGGGAATTGGAAGATGAATCTGTGGTAACCAAAGATGAAGAAAAAATAACAATGGAAGAACTAGAGTTAATATTACAAAAATCAAAAAACCGAAAAAGCCCAGGCATAGACAATTTGAATGTAGAACTATTTAAATATGGGGGCACCTTGCTAAAAAACGCACTACTAAAATTATTTAACATCATATGGCATAAGCAACAGATACCCAAAGATTGGGAAACAGGAATAGTAATCAATTTACACAAAAAAGGCTCCAGAAATAAACCTAACAACTACAGAGGGATAACACTGCTGTCAACTGCTGCAAAGCTATACTCTAATATACTAAAGAATAAACTTAATAAATACAGTGAACAATTCTTAGAAGAAGAACAATGTGGGTTCAGAAAAGGGAGAAGCACAATAGATGCCATTTTCTCACTACAACAAATTTTGGAGAAAAGAAGAGAATTCAATCTACCAACATTTCTGTTGTTTATTGATTATGAAAAAGCATATGACAATGTAAACCGGGAAAAACTTTGGCAGATTCTACGTGAAGAAAATATCCCAACCTAACAACGGAAAGCGATCCAAAGCCTATATAAAAACTCAAAAGTCTGCATAAAATATCCTAATGGCCAACTATCAGACCCAATTAACACCAATAAAGGAGTGAAACAAGGATGTGGACTATCACCAAATTTATTTAATATCTACATCAATAAAATTATTATTAAAGAATGAGACAAACAAATAACAACGGAATACATTTGAACAACAGGAATAAAATCCAAACTATATTATATGCCGATGATCAAGTAATAATTGCAAATTCCGAAGATGAACTACAGATAGCAGCTAATGAACTAAATGAAATAGGCAAAAAGTACGAGATGAAAATCTTCACCTCAAAAACAAAATCAATGGGATTATGTAGAAAAAACATACAAAGAGTCAAAATTGTTATTGATGACAAAAAACGGTATCAGGAAAAATGGATCAGCCACATAGAAAGAATGAACCCAGACTGGATCCCAAAATTAGCCTTTAACTACAAACCTACAGGCAAGAGAGATGTTGGTCGACCAAGACAACGATGGCGAGATCAAGACCACCTCCAAGAGCTACAACGGAACAGGTCTTAAAAGATCTAAGCCGGACCAAGTTCATGATGATGTAATTTTCTAGAAATTTGTATGAAGGAAAGTTGTTCCACAAAAACGGAAGATGAAGGAATAAATGAGGAAGAAGAAAAGTAAGTTGGTTCTGTGAGTTTCAAGTTGGATGCTGACTGGTTGCGGCACGTGTTTGGACTGGTTTGGAAAAGAGAGAGTGGGAATTATAGAAGCCAATTCGGAAGAAAGAACAGTGTCCATGGAAGTATTTGTAGAAAGACAGACAGAACGTCTAGGTGGAGAAATCCATAAAGAATATTAGGTAGATGCTGAGGCCAGTAGTCTTAGCCAGAGACCAGAAAGCTCGACTGACTATCATTTGGACAAGAATCAAATTTTCTATCCTTGATCCGTTAAATACCGGGTTTGGGCTGATTAATAAATGTTTTACAATCGTTGCGCACTTTAGTTTGGCCAGAAAATGAACCTGCAGGTGTGCATGTGAGTCAATTGCGATATGAACATTCTTATCTCTAGCAGCCTTGGGGCATATATTGGAAAATTAAGGTTTAGATGAAGGAAGAGGGGAATAAAGGAGTTCAAGAATAATTTCAGTGGCATGATCTAACTATACATTGGAATCAGAATACTTAAAACAGCAATCCAACCAATAAAATATATAAATTATATATATATATAGGAATCAGAAGGATCATCTCAACGTGTAATCTGGAGAATTCTTGTAATCTGGAGAATGGCAATGACTAATAGGGTTCGCTGTAGAGGAGACTATCACTAAGTTGTGATCTGAGTTAACTAGAGGACTGGCTGCATACTTTGAAGTTGCGAGCAACTAGTGTGGCAAAGTACATACTGGAAGTGTCAATGTGTCTGTTACTTGAGTGTCAGGTTCCACGACGTATTGATATTATGGAAGAGACATTATAAATCTGTTTACTTTCGCGGAATTAACTGATATGATTTTAATTTATGATGAAGTTTATAAAAATTCCGTCGCTGCTGAAAACGTTACAAGTCGACAAGTACCAAATTGTAAAATATTTTCTGCTGTGGAGAAACGACTTAAAGAAACAGGTATACTGAAATCATTAGGGTTAAGAATATTTCTGAAACAATAAGACGTGCCAGGGGGTTCATAGCTATGAATTCTGCGTTGAACAAAATGGAGGTCATTTTGAACAGCTACTTTATGTTTTCCCTTTTTGAGGTTTATTTTAATTTTACTTTCTTTGTTTGTTTGTTTTTTTATGTTTTGTAATTTATGATTAATGTATTAATTTTGAATTAATGTATGATTATATCTTGGAAATAAAGACTTTTGAGACGTCTAAGTTAGTGCGTCATTTCTATGAACTTAAGACTTTTGAGACATGTTTATAGGAACTTTTTTTTTCTTATTTTTAGCTGTACAATATGCTCCTATCCATTTGCGATATGTTAATATTGAAAAATTCCCAAGAAAATTAATCTAAAGTTTTCTTTTGATAAACTTCAAATTTACATCCTCTTTCGTCTATAACGTGATGACAGTTAATTGATATTGGAATCGATAATGGTTCTAGTTACAAACGAGAAAATTATTTGTTTCCTTACCTTTATTTATTATTATTTTTTTCTTTTACTTTCAGATGGATCTGACATGGCCAAGACACCAACCTGCTGATGAAACTGCGTGCATTTTGTGTCATGTGGCACTGGTTTTCGATGTCTGGTCTGACGGGAGAA
Organism: Mastigoproctus giganteus; assembly: GCF_048544385.1. Lineage (NCBI taxonomy): Eukaryota > Metazoa > Arthropoda > Arachnida > Uropygi > Thelyphonidae > Mastigoproctus > Mastigoproctus giganteus. The sequence goes on along the minus strand of NC_143583.1, from coordinate 88,439,867 downwards.
CAAGATAATGGACTGTTGTCTCACGAAAACAGCTTCGTTACCTCCATCTAACTCTATGGATATTATGTTCTCCATGATATATCGAACACAGACACTTGGACACACGTCACAAATTTGCTCTTCCAAAAATCCATCAATGAGACGTTGAAGTATGTGGAATTCAATAGGTCCAAGTGTAAAAGACAACCATTACTGCATTTAGTTATATAAAATATGGATTTAATATTGGATCACTCTGTACAATAAACGTTATTAAGCGATCTGAAAGAATCGCAAATACCAGGAAGGTAGGTTTATCGTAAACCCATTGGATACACTAGGACGTACTGAATGGTCTTTACTGTTAGAAAATTCTTCCCCTAATGGAATAATATTGTGAAAGAAAGGGCATTTAGTGACCCTGACTTCACCTGATCTATCCTGCCTGTTATAAATGACTATCTTTTGTCTGGATGAGTTACTCAACACCATCCATCCTTCATCAATAAACCAAAGGGGCATACATGCAACATAAAATATCATTTCCACACACACACACACACGCACACACGTGAATCACATAATTCTGGCGGTGATTCATTCGGCAGTCTGACTCCGGTTGTACTATTGATCGAGTACTGGACCACTTGTCTCTGGAGTAAGACAGAGGTGTTGAAAATGGCAAGATTTGTTTCGAAATCGTGTTAGGAAATAACATCAATCACTCAAACTTGTCGTTTACTTATAAACTATCGTAGTCGCTCTTTCCGATCATTCACGTTTTGCCAGCGATGGAGTAAGGAAAATGCAACTGCTTTGAATTTAAAATATCAACTTTACTGGCTTTTAGTGTTAGATTCTTTTGTTGTCATATGACTCTTTCTCCCTCCATGTGTGTGGCAGAGAGGAAAGAAGAAAACGGTTAAAGAATTTCTAATAAAGCAGTAGGGTGAGGATGGGAGATTTTCCATTATTTCTTATTGGTAGGAATTTTCAAAATTCTTTCAATTTATTTTACTGGTGACTCCGTGTCAGCTATACTGCTTCTGATGTGCGACACGAAAATCCGACTAATACACATGCAGTCTTCTTAGAAAAGCGTCTTCTGATCGCAAGTCGACAGACTGGTGCTGGCCAGGGTTTTCTTTCAACTGCACCTTCGGATTAAGGCAATTTAAAACTGCTAATCCACAGATCTGAAAACGTCAAGTCACGCCATCTTAGAAGTATTTCAATGACGTGTGTGGATTACTAAAATGCAGTCTGGGATTTAAGCATAGCCAATATTGGCAACTGCCTACGGTTAGAAATTTTGGATGTTTCAGACACGTGGGCCATACTTTCAGGATCGATTCAGGACCGACCCGGAAAAAGAACAAATATCCGATTCTCAAAGTACGGTCCGCACGTTATGAAACATCCTGGATACGACTATGAATTAAAATTTAACAGCTTTAGGAACAAATAAAAATCAATGGAAGTAGATCTGAGAGTATGTATGATGTTATTCGATATTTTTTCTTGGAAATTATATAAGTTGTTAGCATCTTTATTTACCTTACGTATGGCAATTGGGCGTTTGGGTGGAGAGGAAAGAGGTCTGCTTCTTCAAGTGTTTTGATTTCATTGGTAATTGTCCAAAATGTGCGTTAATGAGAGTGAAAATAGGTCCAGCGTGTTTCTAGAAACAATCGCTACAAAGAAATCCATGATAGGATATTAATATGGGATCAAGTCCTATCGGTAGTAGGCTAGACTACGAAGGTTATTCATGCCTCACTGGTATTTCTGGACTTGCATTTCCTCTGTCGTGGCACGTGATAGACGGTCTATATCTTACAGTTATGTTTAGCGTTGGAACTACGCCAGGTGTTTGAGTGTCCTCCCAATGCGACCACCTTTGCTATTTATATACACCTTCGTAGACAAATATTCTTATATTTACCTGTCTCCTTCTTGGTTTATTAACAAGATCGAAGCAGTCCATTCCTGTTTCGTGCGCCCAGAGGAAACGTAGGTTATCCGGTAAAGCAGATGCCGAAAGTACCACCACTCTGTGCCCTTGACTTACTTAAACATCCGTCCTGTTTAATCACATTTTCACACACCCTGTGGCGCTGTACCAGCCTTTTGTAAAAAACCTTTTTACAGATGTTTTACAGATGTCGCCTACATCATTCATGTTTCCACTAAGAAACAAAACTGTAATTACCTTCCCATTTCATCAAGGACGGACAGATGGGGGGGGGGGGGAGGTTATTTCTACAAGTGTTAACTTCGGCCGTTGGCTGAACTGTGCTGCCACCTACTGGTAACAAGTGGACTTGAATCATCTTAGGAATATTCGATTTATTTTTATCACCAAAAATGAAAATTTGGAGGAAAAAATTATAAAATTTCTGTTCTTTGAAATTCGACAAGGAAAGTTAATCCAATGCCAGTCAAAATTCAGATAATGGGTTATATGTTCACCTGGGTTTGGAAATGGAGAATATTTCACTCGATGAAAGTATTGCCAGTAGTGCGGACATTTAAATTTCACAAATATGTTTGGCTGCCGTGCAAAAGTAATTTCAAGAAAAAGGGAGACCCGTAATCCAGTCCAGGCCTCTGTGGGCTATTGATACGAAGAAAGAGAAAGCTTTATGGAATAGTTCCTAGAAGGTTTAAAAATATGCTAAATGCAATAACGGATAAAAGTAAGTTGGAAGTTTATCATAAGAAACCAAAGCTTCACCTACACGCGGTCATAAAATATTAGCGTCAATGCAAACGAAAAACATTAAGGGTAGAAGGAATCCAGACGAGGGGACAGAATTCTAAATTCTATACATTAAAGCACACCGAAAAACTGTGTATATGTCTTTGTTTGGGCAAAATTATTTGCAGTTGGATGGATAGATAGAACCAGAAAGACTTCTGTTTTTCATTTTTTTTTTCAGTCGTCTTGAACTTCTTTCCACCTATGATCTGTCCATTCCTTTCAAGTCTTACAAAAAGTGAACTTGGTCTGGTCTAGGAGAGAAATGAAGTCGCCGTACATGAGTCTTTCGTAAAGAAAACCATTTCAAGTAGGGGCTGTTTGTCACACTTGGCTAACTGCGTTGGTTTTTGTACGTTTGAACTTACGCCAAGATAAATAAAACAATCGCCTAGAGCCCGTAGTGCTTTGGCCAAGGGAGAGATGTGGGTTTCGTAACCGAGACACCTGCTTTGGGCCCAAGACTAAAAGGGGTGCAAGGAGTGAGCGTTTTAATGGTGTAAGTTCATATGATATACAGTACTTAGTTAGGGGAGAGAAGGAAGGCGCAGTTATGAGTAACTTCTTCTGACGCGGAAATATCTCATCCGGGTTCTGAATTCGTCCATATTATTTGAAAAAATTGATTTTTTGAGTAAAAAAGGCGTATAAAAATTAAATACATTTGTGTTCATATTTATAAAACAAAAAACTTCTTATGATGGTCTCGTGAGACATATAAAGCATTTGAAGACAGAAGTGGAGGAAAGGGGGTTTAGATTGATTGGACTGCTGTTTCCATTTTCTTCATTCAGTCGTTTTAACAGTTCTCCAATATCCTAATTTAGCACCAGCAATCGATAGTATTGAATAGGTTTTATTTTAAGCAGAAAAAGGTTGGCTGGAAATTCGCCGGTAATGTCGATCTTGTCAGCTATTTAGGTATCTGGCAATCTATTGAGAGGGGGGGGGTTAAAAGTCTATAAGGGGATAAAGAAATCAGTGAAGAAGTATTTTCACTTCACAGATTTCTTTAAAAAAATTGATTATGAAAATTATGAAAATGAATGCATAATTTAAGCTTAAAATAATGCGTAATCAAATAAAAACATTGATTTAGTCTTATTAATTTCTTAATTAATTAATAATAATACATGGTACTTGTTAATTATCCTCCACTAGCAGTTGTCACCACTCTAGCAATACATTATTTAGATTAAACTTGTAGCTTACAATGTCTAGAGGATAACAGATAAGTGTTGAAAGGTCATTTTACTAAATTAAAAATAATAAAAAGATTATAAAAGAAATTCTATAGAGAAAACCGGATTAAATGATCTCACTCTACTAGCTATTGAACAAACAAAAGCGTCCAAGAAAGAGGTGTCCTATGGTGGTCTTTGCCAAGGGGCCAAAATTCTAGTTATGCTACAAGTTGTGGCCATAATATTTGCTTTTTCGCTGTATTCAAACCTATGTTATTCCACAAATATGATTATATTTATAATCACTATATTTTCGCTGTAAACTAACTCTGTAAAGTCTCCCGATTATAAAATAACAATAATAATAAACACATATTTTTTGCACCGAACTCTTCACATGTACTAAGTTCAGTTCTTCGAACTACGTATTAAGTTGCTAGGTTACGGTCTGGTCATGCGCATAATGGAATGATATTGTATTGAGTTCACAGTTAAAAAGCATGTTTACTTTGATCATTGTACAGTAGATTAGCTGAGAAATATATCAGTAACAGAACAGAAAGAAAGAAGCGATTAAAAAACAAACAAACAGTGAACTGACTTGTGCAATTGATAGAAAATATAGATTTCGTAAATACGTTGAGTTTATAAAAAATGAAAGTTTCAAATTGAAACTTTTTTGAATGGTTGAAGCAGTTCATTTTCAGCGTAGCAACGAAAGCATTAATTGTTTCTAATTGAAGTCATTAATATTACTTCGAGGGCCCCCTCCTATTAAAAAAAAAAAAAAACTACCGTTTTATCTGTTTAATTAAGCTGAGCAAATACGTGAGGAAAATCGATACTAACGTTGTTACTTTGGATCACTTATCTCGTGTTTGTTCTGTGCCTTTAGCCATCGCAGATATGTTACCGGGTTAGGCGGAGAAGGGGAAATAAAGTCGGAATCAGGTTACGCCACACGTCGAGATGGCTTTGGCGTCAAGCTGTCTCTTTCTCTCGCTCTACCAACAGGTGGAAAGTGAGATGAACAACTTGCAAATGAATCCGCATTATCTGAAGGTGTTCAGAGAAGAGACCAGGGACGAATTTATTCCCATGTGTCAGAGTTAATTCCTTTGGGGAAAAAAAAAAAAAAAACTTGATCAGAACAGATGCATTGGTGTGATTTTATACGCTGCTCTATTCTGTGGTGTTTTGTAATTAATTAATAAATAAAATTTCAATGTATAAAATTATTTTAAAATAATTTAATAATTAATTTATCAATTATCACCGTCCCTGGCACACTTTATTAATTAATTAAGAGTAACGGTCGAGCCGATATCAAATTACAATGTTTCAGAAAGGGCATCCATTAGTAAAACTCAGTTCCAAATACATTCGATTTTAGCAGAGTCATAGGCATACACACACAAAGTAAAAACATTAATTACAGAACACTTGCATTTAAACGTCGCTATTAAGTATACACATGCCAATAATTATTTTTGTTAATAATGGTTAGAAAAAAAAATAATGGTTAGCATGTTCGCTTTGAGTGAAGGAAAATTATGTATTCATATTTTAAGTTCAACGGTCGTGTCTTGTTTTCGAGGGAAAGAAAAAAAAATATCTCCAGTTTGACTGAGAAACCATTAAAAATGCCCTAGTAATCTTCCATGAGCAGCAGGAATTAAGCATTCAGCAGCAGATTTTTTTTTTTTTTTTTTTTTTTTTCATGATCACAGTAGCGATAGCGATTCGCGTGGTCTAGCAATTCTTTATCATTCTTCAAAGGTAATGATACAATTATTTACACTAGCCTTTCTTAAGAATTGAGTAATGTTTCTGTATTTTCAAGTCTTGACAGTGCAATTAAATATTTTGCAATTGCGATGTAAATTAGCTCTGGTTGTTAGACTTAAAAACAGCAATCAGAATTGTTGAAAAATGGATGTTAGTAACGAATAATTCATTATAATAATAATAATAATTTAATACCCTTATGATAATAAAGGTGTTAAAAACTTAAAAACAGATACAGATCCATAGTTGAATGTAGTTCCATTTATCTCTAATTTTGACCAACAGAATTCTTCTTCTTCCTGCGTACAATACCGAAATTAATTTTTTGTTTAAATATACAAAATGTTTTAATTAAACTGCACGGGTATATTGCTTATTTTATATTATGGTGTTTATGATTATTATTGACAATATGTCCACCTACTGTACGGTGTGATAAGAGGATGTACAAATACTCTTATAGATTGCATACAAAATTACATAAATTCTTATAATAATATATTAATGATATTAAATGAACATAGAAATTTAGAGGTGGAATGCACAAATAAAAAGTTTCCATAAATATTTATATTTATATACTTATAATTATTGATATAAATGAAGCTCAAAATATTGAGGAAATTAACTATACTAGCTTACAGCAAACATAACACCGTTGCAGAATATGGTGGAGGTCATGACTGTGGTTCGGAGGTCCTTTTGGGTGATTCTCCTAGAAGTCGGACAGTAGTTTCAGGAGGATAAGTACTTATTTTCTAGAATTTCGCTTCTGGTACGCACTCTCCAAAATATCGGCATTGAACTTATGCTGATCAATGGATAAGGTGTTGAATACTGGATGATGTTACTTGGAAACATCCATCTTAATAAGGTGCCAATTCTATTGAGTTCTATTTCTTGTGTTTGGGCATAAAAATAATTTTCCACAGATGAGATTTTTATCCGGTGAGTATACAGCTTAGCAAGTGTGAACAGGTTTTTATTGAGAACTGTTGAGTTTCCATGGTGCCATGCTCAAGTTGGCTAGAAGGATAGATTTGGAGATGGTGAGCAAGTTCCTTCACAACTAATTTGGACATCGTAGTATCCAATAATCCAGAGAAATTGGTTATAACGAGAAGCAGGTGTTAATAATAGAAGTATTATTATCTGTCTGTGCTGTAGAAAAGGTTCCAGAATGCAAGTTATTTTATTTGATGCTTTTAAGTATTTCTTCAAGATGTACATTAGGGTAGGAATTGAAATATCAAAAACCGATTTAATATCGAAAGAGATAATATCCAATTGACTCCTATCGTTCAGGGCTTTTTGTACTCTGAAGAGGATATCCAGGAGATTTGAGATGGTCGATCTATACTGCAGAACTGTATGGAGGTTGATTAGTCAGTAAGGAAACTGTTGAATTATTGCTGGGTGAAGGTTTTTGCAAAATTTTTCATTAAGGAACACTATCAAATAAAAGCTGTTTATAGTCGTTTGAGAAGACTAAATCGTGGGCCGAGAGACTAATTAAGACAAAATTTTAATTTAAAATTTGTAAATTCTAAATGGTAATACGTAGTACAATTTTAACGTTAAATTCAAAAATTTCAGCTCTAATAAGACAAAAGATCGAGACGAAAATTAGACAAAATATCAAAAAGTTAACGAGATAGACCCGATATATTTTGATTGAATACCCTGTATTACGCACTTTCCTTTATATTAAAATACAACTTTTTTTCTTTTTTTTTTTTGAAGGATGAAAATCATTTCATCCTTTTAGTAAAGTTTCTTTGATTTCGATTTTTAAAAAAGGCATTAAAAGCGAGCGAAATTCTGATTTTCTTTATTCTTCGCGTGTTCTGCAGTCCCTGGAAATTTTCATCCTATACGGTGCCACTTGATGTGTGCCTAGGCGTACTGTGGTAAATGACTCCAGGACCTTGAACTTCCTCCTGATGGCATACAATAGGCCTCTGACCTTCACAGTACACTTGCCGAGCATTGTGTTCGGATTCGAGAAAGGGTTTGCAAAAGCCGAATATCGTATAAAGACATTTGCAATTTCTAGAGACAATTTAATAAGAAGCTGGCAACGAAAGCAACACTGCCAACAAATTTCATATTTATTTAAAAAAAAAAAGTTGAAAAGGAGTTTGCAAGAGCGAGATACAGAAAAAAAAAAATAATAAAATAATAATAAGTGGGGAAAATAAAATAAAAGCGGTCTTGCCAGAAATTTCTTTTGTTACCTTTCTGATTATCCAAAGATTCTGGTGAGAATAAATTTCTTTTCCCTATCATTAATATAAGTATTGTTTAATAATATTATTCCAACACCTCACATTCTTTTATAAGTAGGAAAAGAAGTGGAAATCGGAGCGGGGGTTTGTTTATCTCATTTAACTCTATTAATTTCTCTGGATATTGGTATTATCCTCCCGCCAGTACCATGGTCGGAGCTGCTTTGTTAATGATTTGAGTTACAGTCCACACTACAGTGTTCATGTAGTGTGGACTGTAACTCTACAGTGTCACTACAGTGTTCATTTTGCAATGTTCTACTTTTAACGTTTCATTATTTTTATATTTGGAATATCTAGATGGTAGAAATAGCTTAGCTTAATTTTCAGCACTCACCTCATAGTAATCCGCTTAGTTTGTTGAAAGTTTTACCACGTACATAGTAGTTATGAAATTTTAATAACTTAAAAGAAATTATAAATTTAAAAATTACTAAATTATGAGCTTTAAAAATTTGCCTAAGAAAGGAAAGTGCACCTTCCTTTCTTTCTATGGTTGTCTAATTAAAAATAAATTAAAGTGAGATAAAAAGCTAATAGCCGCGCACGAGCGACTTTCGAAACCGTCTTCAGTTAGCTATAGTGGGAAGAGAAGAGCGCGCGAGTGTGTGTGTTATATACTGGTTAAGTTCCCGAAATGCATTTCAGTGCACGCGGAAACTTTATACGTGCTAAATTCCAAATAGGGGAGAAGTTGGTTTGAATCTTTTTGTTTAAAGAACTATTAACTAAAGACGACACTTTGACAAAACGTACTGACTTAAACATTAATGACATTTTAGAGCTCACGTCACTGTTACTTAATGCCAAGCAATTTAAATTTCAAAATAAGATCTATAAACAAATTTTCGGCCTTCCTATGGGCCTCGGTATCTCTGCCCCTTTATCCGAAATCTACCTCGCGTCTATTGAAAAAAAAAATACTTCAACCTTTTCCCCCAGGTATTAAATTGCATATGAGATACGCGAACGACGTCCTTTTAATGAGCAACAAAACCACTATCGATACTTTATTTAACACAATTTAATACAACACATGAGAGACTCAAATTTACCCTAGAAGTAGAAACCGATAATAAAATTAATTTTCTAAATCTCATTATATGCAAAATCGGTACATCTTTAGGAACCAAAATATACAGAAAGAACACACATACAGGTAAGTTCTTACATTACTACTCACACTATCCTCTATACATTAAAAAAGCAGTTCTTTATAATCAGATATACAATGCTATCGCCCTCCTTATCGCCCTCCCATACCATCAACAATATGCTAGACGACTTCAACAGATTTTTAAGAATACAGTTATCAAATTAATATTTACATCTTATAATAAATTAAGTTCTAAATTCACTTCATACAAATGAAGTATGGGACATGTATGGGTCACGAGTATGGGACACAGGATTATAATAACATTATATATTTGATTATTGTCAAGCACGTTACATAGGCAGTACAACAGCAAAATTTGGGACATCAACAATTTCTAACACGCGTGCATACTACCACTTTAATAGCTTCAAATCTAATTTATCAAGTACAGAACTAACACAACATGTTAAATCTTATAATCATAACCCACTCATCGATTCAGCCATTACAATAGTTAAATTAAATTCCAGTTATAAAATCTTTCAAAATGAAGCCCTCGTCATTGAGTGGTTTAAGCGCCACACATCGTTCAACATATTAAACAAAAATATTCAAACCAACTTCTCCCCTATTTGGAATTTAGCACGTATAAAGTTTCCGCGTGCACTGAAATGCATTTCGGGAACTTAACCAGTATATAACAAACTCTCGCGCTCTTCTCTTCCCACTACAGCTAACTGAAGACGGTTTCGAAAGTCGCTCGTGCGCGGCTGTTAGCTTTTTATCTCACTTTAATTAGACAACCATAGAATGGAAGGTGCACTTTCCTTTCTTAGGCAACACACGTAGAGTCAAAATTCAAATAACTGCCATTATACTTTCGTTTTGGTCATTTATTAGTTGGTTCCTGTTTTTTCACTTCGGATATTTGAAGGAAAAAGACTGCGATTGTTCATCTTCACTTTGAAGTGTGACAATATTGAGTTCGTTTTCATCGACCACAGTTGCACTACTAGAAGTACTTGCTTCTCGTTTTAAAGTTTCTTTTTTCAACCACAAATCCGTGGTCACATATTTTAATAATAATATTTCGAAATACTAATAATTATCAAAAATAAAATTTAACTAGGAATTGAGTTTAGTTACGATATCGGTTCGCTTCCTCCTTTCCTTCAACCCGTGTACTCCAGACTAAACTGCATACAATGGCATACTAGATCACCACATTGCTACTTTTTTTGTAGATGTCATTACCTCTACGCATAATTCTCTATGCAAAGTCCGCCAAAATATTGTTCCGCGGTCTATTTGATTATTAGTCTATGCCAGTGTATTAATAACTGAAAAAATTATGTTAAATATTATAATGATACAAAAGTGGTGTACGCTACAAATATGCAAAATTTATTATTATTTTTTAAAATTATTAATTATGATTTTTCGCGGAACACAGTTTGAGAAACGCTGGTTTATCATTCTATCAAACACAATCATAGTTTCAGTCAATGGACTGTACTTCAGCTCTTTTAAAAGGATTTCTAAACAGAAAATACCTGTGCTCAAACAAAATGTAGGGCTATTGCTGTGAATGTAATAGTAGTAGCAGTAATAGAGGCATGTGATGCAAGAAAGGAAGCGTATGAGCTTATGTAGCATCAGCCAAAAAAACATTCACACATCCATTCCCTCTAAAAGTTTGTCCAGTTCTGCCTTGAATCTGTTTAAGCTATCAACTTCTATAACGACAGATGGAAGTTTGCTCCAGCAATTAACCACCCGCTGGCTAAAGGCAAATTTCCGCACATCTATTATACAACTTTTTTTCCCATTTTGAATCTGTGTCCCCTCAGGTTCGTAATCTGAGCAAGCGGAGGAATCCCATTAGAATTTAGCTTGCTCAACCCATTCAAGGCCTTATACACCTCAAGCAGATCACCTCGCAGGTGCCTAGTCTCCAGCCACTGTAATTTGCCGAACTCAAGCCTTTCTTGGTAAGATGAGCGGTTCTTGGCAAGGTTGGTGAGGAGGAGCCCCTTTTGCTCCTCTCACCAATCTTGTTACCCTTCTTAGTACACGCTGAAGCAACTCTACATCCTTCCTAAAATGAAGCCTCGAGACCTGTACGCAGTACTCAAAGCGTGATCTGACCATTGCTTTATACAAAGGGATAATCACCTCCATTTCCCTGCTAGCAAAATTCCTATATATCATTGACAAAACCCCATGACCTTCCCTGGCAGCCTGTCTGCATTGCTCAGAAAACTTCATATCTGCCTGCACAATTACTCCCAGGTCTTTTTCATTTTCTACCACCCTAAATGTAGTACGATACAGTTGTTACCTCTGAGGTTACTTCTACCCATATGCAGTACTTTGCATTTGTCAATGTTAAACTTCAGTTGCTATTTATCAGCCCATCTGCCCAAATTTTCTAGATCCTGTTGCAGTAGAATACTGTCATTAAGAACTCTGCCAACCTTCATATCATCTGAAAACTTAGACATTAACCCTGATATACCTTCATCAATATCATTGATAAATATACAAAACAACAGTGGGCCCAATACCGAACCCTGTAGGACTCCACTAATAACATTAGTCCCCGAAGAGCAGCGTCCATGTATTTATCACCACATGCAAGAAATGAAATAGTGGAAGACCTAAAGAATACAAAGTATTGCTGCTTAGCTATGGATGCTTCTAACCACACTGATCTGAAGACTGTACCGATTACAGTGAGGTTGTTTATTCCGGATAAAATCATTGCAACAGAAATATTAGAATTTTGCAGACTCCCTGGAGAAACCTCCGATCTTATTGTTGACTACATTTTAAAAGTCGCTAATAAGCATGAATAAGTATTTCAGCAGATAATACCAATACAAACTTTGGTGGATTAAAAAGGAAAGGCAAAAACAATGTTTTTACGAAAATTAAAGAAAAGTTAAACAGAAAAATAATAGGTGAAGGCTGTCCAGTACACATTATCCCCCAAATTGCGGTTGATGTATTACTTATAGATGTTTAGGCGATTCTGTGGAAAATTTTTCAGTATTTTCATCATTTCACAGTCAGAGTAGAAAATTTGAAATCTTTTTGTGGAAATCGAATATAAAACTGTTCTAGGGCATAGCAAAACACGATGGTTGTCACTGGAACGAGCTCTGAATCGTTTTATTGAACTTTACGATGGACTACAGAATTATTTCTTGAGTCAGGATAAATGTCCAAATATTTTACAGTATATGAATTTTTTAACAACAGGAAATCTTTTGTATTTCTGAGAAGTGAGATAAAGATATTTTCTGATGCTATTCAGTGAATTGAATGTGAAGAGGCGACAGGTTTTGATTTTAAGAAAGAAATATATTTCCTCTTCACAAAGCTTATAATGCGACGAAATCGAAGATCTTAAACAGTGATGTGAAAACTGAACTTAACAGTCTTCATAAAGAAGGTGTGATGACTGAAGAATCATTCAAAAAAAAGATGCTGCAAATTTTTATAATAAAGACTGCAGACAGATGGAAAGAAGTATTTGCTCATTTTCAGATGGAACCAATAACCTGTAATGAAATAGTTACTTGTGTCTTACTCTACCAGGATCAAATGCCTCAGTAGAATGTATTTTCTCTTTGATGAATCCATTATGGACTGATGAGGAAAAACCAGCTGGACACAGTTAAATCGATTTTGATTATTAAAACCCATTATAAGGACGTACCATGTTCAGAGTTTTTGATGTTATTTCCAGTGGAGCGTTATCCTATAGGCAAACACATCTGCCTACCGCCCCCAATCAGAGGGAAGGCCCAAAATCACTGTTTTGAAGGAAGAGGAAGCGATTAATAACAAACATGAGTGGTTCTCTGATTTTTTAGTATTTTTCTTGTTTATATTTAAGATTCTCTTTGTTAATTTTTTAATAATTGTCTCGTTCCTTTTTAGAATAGTAATTTAATTATATTTACTTCATGCATGTACACTTCTTTAAAAAATCTATCAAGAGTATTGCGCTTGAAAACATTGCCCCTTACATATAGACAGACCTGCATTTCACAGCATCCCAGTTTTTTTGTTTTTAAAATCTGGGATCCTATTGGTATTATATTTTTTATAATCTTAAAAAAATATATTTTTAAAAAAATTTTAAATAAATTTTCTCATTTTTATTCATTTTCAATGTTTTTTTATAATTCTTTGAATTAATTTTCAAGTTTTTATTAATTTTTAATATTTTTTAATATTTATTATAAATATATTATTATTTAATATATTAAGTGCTTTCTGAAACAAGTAAAAAATTAATTTTCTAATTTGATTGATTTTTAAAATATTTTTATAATTTTTATAATTTTTTAATATTTTTATAATATTTTTAATAATTTTATATTTTTATAATTTTTTATAAATTTTTAATGTTTTATAATTTTTTAATTGTTTTTATTTTTATAATTTTTTAATATTTTTATATTTTTTTATAAATTTTTAATGTTTTATATTTTTTAAATTGTTTCTATTTTTTATAATTTTTAATATTTTTATAATTTTTTAATATTTTTATATTTTTTCATAAAATTTTAATGTTTTATAATTTTTAAATATTTTTATAAATTTTTAAATGTTTCTATTTTTATAATTTTTTAATTAAGTTTCTATTTTTAAATATTTTTTACATTTAAAAAATATAAATTTAAAAATAAAAATATATTTTTTAAAAATATAAATAAATAATTTTTAATTTTAATATTTTTTATAATTTTTATTATAATATTATTTTATAAAAAATATTGTGCTTTCTTTAAAAACGAAGTCTGTTTATTACTGACTCGAACCGGAAATGATTTAAACGAGCAGATTCTTCCAATAAGCCGATATTGGTTGGTGTCTGGTATCTACACTACCCAGAACAATTAATCGGTTCAATCCACTGCACTGGTGTCATGCAGTGGATTGAAGTCAAAGAGGGCTTGATAACTCCTTCGTGTTGGCCAGGCTCTCGTTGTCCTGATTCGCCTCCATAATTTGTTTCTTGCTCTTCTGACTCGAGGAGTAACAGATGGGATGTCCGGATGGTGAGACCAATTAATCCAATCGCGATTGGTGGTTTCGTAAATAGGTATGATTTGCAGTGAAATCTACGTTTTGGTACGAGGCTGGATCGTGCTTTTCGCTCTTTGTTAGAGATCTGTACTTGGTAAATAAATAAATATTGGAAAGCAGAGAGAATTGAGTAAAATGGAGAAGCGGAATTCGTGGGTCAATTGCTGAAGGATTGTGTCAAACAAACAGATGAAAATGTGTAATTGCTTTTTGTGATTGTCGCAGTTATTTAAACCACGAATTCCCACGCGCATCTTAAATTATGATAACTTCATCAAAATCCGGCAAGGAATTCGTAAAGAGTAATTAGAAATCGCCGAGGAGCGCATTCTTCTGCGGGCGGAGTGGTAACCGTACAAAGCGAATAAAAGACTGCGATCTGTTGTTAAAAGGAACGGTCGAAGAATATCGTGGCCGCTTTTAGATTTTATCTTAAACGAGCGAATTAAAGTCATTTGGAATGGATAAAGGAATCTGCTGGAGCTCGACGTGGAGGACACTCCAATAAAACCCGCTAATCTCGTAACGCGTTGCAGCTTCGAAGCGGGCAACTTCGTAAAGTGGAGTGAGATAACGGCTGACGTCACAATGGTGTCAAATAGTTTCGGCGCTCGGAAATATTCCGTGTCGCAACAGTCGTTGATTATCGTGCTCGGGAGGAGAGTAAACAGTTTGTCTTTCGCAACGGACTGCGCTTATGCATGTCCTCACGCATCAGCATAATTCACTCGGCCATTCTCAGAAATATTCCTTGGCCCATTAAAGAAAATTTATGTGCAATGAAACTGCAACCTCCCAATAAACAAATTAAACACACTTCTCTTATCATCTCTCTCTCGCTCTTGTCCGTTCCTTTCTTCTCTTCTTTCTATCTCTCTCGTTCTTTCTTTATTCCGTTTTCTCGCTCTCTCTTCTTTCTGTCTCGTTGTTTCTTTCTTCTTTCTATCTCACTCTTTCTCGTTCTTTATCTCTTCAGTTCATTTTTTTCTCTCTTCCGTTCGCTTTTCTCTCGTTCTTCCTCTTTTCTTTCTTTCTGTCTGTCTGTTCCGTTCTTTCTTCAGCTCTTTCTCTCTGTCTCCTGTCTCTCTCCTTTTCTCTCATTCTTCTCCTGATTCTCGTTTTTCTCTTTCTCCCATCTCTCTCTCTCTCTCGCTCTCTCCTTTTCTCTCTATTTTCTTCTGGTTCTCGTTTTTCTCCTTTCTCTCTCTCTCTTCTTTCTGTTTTTCTTTTTTCTCTCTCTTTCTTTTTTCTCTCTCTTTCTTTTTCTCTTTACTTTCTATTTCTGTCTTCTCTTTTCTTTCTGTCTTTCTTATTCTCTCTGTTTTTCTTTTTTTTTCTCTCTCTCTTCTTTCTTTTTCTCTTTAATTTCTATTTCTCTCTTCTCTTTTCTCTCTCTCTGTCTTTTCTTTCTGTCTTTCTCATCCTCTCGCTTCTTTCTGTTTTTCTTTTCTCTCTCTCTCTCTCTCTCTCTCTCTCTCTCTCTCTCTCTCTCTCTCTCTCTCTCCTTTCTTTTTCTCTTTACTTTCTATTTATCTCTCGCTTCTTTCTGTTTTTTTTCTCTCTCTCTCTCTCTCTCTCTCTCTCTCTCTCTCTCTCTCTTCTTTCTTTTTCTCTTTTCTCTTTACTTTCTATTTCTCTCTTCTGTTTTCTTTCTGTCTTTCTCATTC
Organism: Mastigoproctus giganteus; assembly: GCF_048544385.1. Classification (NCBI taxonomy): domain Eukaryota; kingdom Metazoa; phylum Arthropoda; class Arachnida; order Uropygi; family Thelyphonidae; genus Mastigoproctus; species Mastigoproctus giganteus. Next base: position 88,423,998 of record NC_143583.1, on the reverse strand, counting down.
TCTCTCGCTTCTTTCTGTTTTTCTTTTTTCTGTCTCTCTCTCTCTCTTCTTTCTTTTTCGCTCTACTTTCTATTTGTCTTCTCTTTTCTTTCTGTCTTTCTTATTCTCTCTGTTTTTTTTCTCTCTCTCTCTCTCTCTTCTTTTTTTCTCTTTACTTTCTATTTCTCTCTTCTCTTCTCTTTTCTCTCTCTGTCTTTTCTTTCTGTCTTTCTCATTCTCTCGCTTCTTTCTGTTTTTCTTTTTTTTTCTCTCTCTCTCTCTCTCTCTCTTCTTTCTTTTTTTCTTTTCTCTTTACTTTCTATTTCTCTCTTCTCTTTTCTTTCTGTCTTTCTCATTCTCTCTCGCTTCTTTTTGTTTTTCTTTTTTCTGTCTCTCTCTCTCTTCTTTCTTTTTCTCTTTACTTTCTATTTCTCTCTTCTCTTCTCTTTTTTCTCTCTCTCTCTCTCTCTTCTTTCTTTTTCTCTTTTCTCTTTACTTTCTATTTCTCTCTTCTCTTTTCTTTCTGTCTTTCTCATTCTCTCTCGCTTCTTTTTGTTTTTCTTTTTTCTGTCTCTCTCTCTTCTTTCTTTTTCTCTTTACTTTCTATTTCTCTCTTCTCTTCTCTTTTCTCTTTCTCTCTCTCTCTCTTTCTTTTTCTCTTTACTTTCTATTTCTCTCTTCTCTTTTCTCTCTCTCTCTCTTCTTTCTTTTTCTCTTTACTTTTTATTTCTCTCTTCTCTTTTCTCTCTCTCTCTCTCTCTCTCTAAACCTTGGCAGTACCACAAATACATGATCCGCGGTTTTCGGTTGTGGTGTGTGTTATAAAAAGTTATGGGTCAACCCCAGTAACCTGGTTTGCTCTCTCTCTCTCTCTCTCTCAAAAATATTTATCGAATTGAGCAACCTAAAGTGCCATTTAGATGTAAACCAGCCATCAACTTCTTTTCTCTTTCATTCCTCCCGCATTCATCTCTATTGCTTCCCATTGTATTTCTTTAACGCTCTCTCCTTGGCGCTTTTCTAATGGCAAACACTCGTGCCCGTGCGTGCGTGCGTGTGGATGGGTGGATTGTGCGTGCATGTGTGCACGCGAATTGGTGTCGATGGCGACGCAATCTCCTAAGAAACCAGAGAGGGGATGAAAGCAAGACGAACCGTCGTATTATTTTAGACAACAGGAGCTGCGTTCGTTTATATCTTTAAAGCGTGGCGATGTTCTTTTTAAAAAAAAAAAAAAAAAAAACAAAGATTTGTGGCGATGTTCCTTTGTTTCTATTGTCCGTGGGATGAGAATATTTTTTTTACGCGTGCCACTGGACCGCGTACAGAAAAAAATAAATAAAAATAAGCTAAACCTCCGCGTGTGTAGTATTCGGGGGTCAACACAAATGCCAACATTCCACGATGCACGACGCCAACGCGTAAAATGCGAAATGATTCGTCCGCAATAGTGCAGAGTTCAGAATGGCATTCTGCGCCGCTGGAAAGCGTATTGGTTATCTCTGGTTGGCAAGAAAAAGTAGGACAGTCCGTACAAGAGACACCCGACGCGCAACTTCAACTTACGCGTGTGTTAGGAGGAGGAGGGGAACCCGTCATCCGTACTTGTAACCATGGAAACCAATTCTTGCAACGGCCAGATAAACTTACCTCGTAAGGAGGAAACGGGCGCGTTACTTCCATTCCCATCTCGTTGTGTTTTATCTGAGGAAACTCCTTAAGGTTGCTTTCGCTTATAATCGCTTTTATTCGAATAGAAATTTCACAATTGCAAAACACGAAAAGGAAGTGAAAATTGTGAAAAACACAATCCACAACTGCCGGATTTTCGATTGTGTTTTCAAATGTCGCCGGAGGCCTTCGGTTAAAATCGGTTTCTTCGTGCCAGTTGCGAAAAGAAAGATCGAAAAAAAGAGGGCAGGGTAGATCTAAAGAAGAGATATTTATTGGTACCGTCGTAAGAATATACTTTTGATAAGAAATTTAAAACGGATGCACGTTTTTGTAAAAAGAAAAGGAAATATTTAAAACAGCTACCGGCAAACAAATATTCGTATTTTATGATTTATTTTCGGGAAACTAAAACAGATTTACATAAAAATATTAATAATATTACCATAATTATAAAGAAAACTTATTTACTTAAACATAAACCGAACTCATTTGCATAAGTCCGTATTCTGGTCGTTAACCATCCTTAACGACCAGAATATTGGTGCTTTGTTAAAGTTCCTCACAAATTATATAATAATCGAGTTCTAAAGTTCTTTAAATTTACTTTGATTACAAGGAACTCTTTATCCTAAACGTCTTAAGATAATCGCATTTCTTTTTGCGCTTTTAAATAGAACGCTAACCTTACTAACCCTCTCTATTTGGCCACCCGATGGCGCTACACCGGCCTCCTCGTTAGTTGGATTGATAACTCAGCTGCAAAGATAGCATCGGGGACCTAAAGAAGTCAAAATAGATTTCACGCCTTTTATGCCAACAGAGCCACTGAGATCTAATATGAGTACCAAAGGAAACGACCACGATATTTCTCAATAAGAAAGATCACAAAAGACACTTTTTCATAAGATGACCATCCCATCCTTTTGATACTGAACTAAGTGGCTACTTACAAGCGTTCGCTATTACTGGTACGGAAAAAAAAGTATTGAAAGTAACGTATATTGCATGGAACTTCTGATAGAAACATCTCGGAAGATTTTTATATCAGAAGTTTTCTGCGATGTCCCTAAAACACTTCCAGGGTTGTTATAACAAATGGGACCGTAGAAGAAGAAGAAATGTTTAGGACCAAATTGTACAAGTAAAACGTATCATGACCAGCCAGACTTATTCCTACATGGCGTATCATGCTTACTTTCAATCCTCCCTTGTACCTTAAATAGTTAAAGCTTGGGTTCAAAGAGCACAGACAAACAGAATGTGCCGTGACTTCTCCCTCAAAGTACAAAGGAAATCATCCGGCCCTTTTCCAAGATGTGAGAAATATGAAAACTTGGGAAAAAATTCCAAAAATATAAAGTTGTAAACAAAGCGACGTATCGTGAAACAAGAAAACAAATCTTAGCAAGTATGCCCACCCCCCTCATAAGCTGCTACTGTCAAAAGCTGCAAAAAAGTTGCTATCCAAACAGATGGCTCGGTCTCCCCGAATATATCTCTGGCCACCTGGGCCCGATCAATACTCTCGTCCATCAAGACAGCCACATGCTCAAACACAGTTGATGAGATCACGAGCGCCCTAATCATACAGCACCTGACTAACAGCAGACTCCACAGGAACCAACTAAAGCAAAGCACACCATTACTGGTAGGAAAGAAAAAAAAAAAAAACACTCGCATTCCAACCAATATAGGAATTGATGATCGGATGGAACAAAACGATGAGTTCCGGTAATGGATAGATCTTTTCATTGGACTAAGTATCCTATTACTTATAGCTTTCATGAACATCTCTAGAAACGTATAGGAACCTGAAGACCATGAAAGGAAAGATACCTTTCTGTACATTTAAACACCAACCACTACCAAACTATTATCTTACTACCGTCGATTGGTCACTCAGTAACGCCTGTCCACATCCAAGTGGAGAAATCGCTAACTTGGGAGAAATCCAGTCTCCTGTGGATGAAAGCAATAACCATGGGTTCCACGTGCATGCCCTCTCATGGATTTTCTGAGCCTAACCATACCGACAGACAATAAGGAAGGTCTTAATCCTCAATGCCAAACGACCAAAGACATACATGTCCAACTAGTCCTCATTCTACGTTTTCTGACAGATAAGTCACTAAATCATAGCTGTTCCACCTGAAATGATGCGCAATATTAGTTCAAACACAGATAACTCCGCAAGCCTCGTTTAAAACATCCAAAGAGATAATTCTACAATGGGACCTCCTTAATATTTCCGAAGAAACTGTCCAAGAATTCGCTGATCAATACAAGCAAAAGTAATAGTCATTAAAAAGAATGAGATTATTATACTTATTAGCACTATTGTTCTCATCCTCAAAACACCAAACGTATTATCAACAGTTAAAGCATTTATCAAAGTATTATTAATAGTTAAGGCCATTGTATTATCAACTTTATTAAGAAGTTAAGATATTAACAATAGTTATTTGAATTGACGAGTTCTACCTTTCATTCTAATCCAGTCAAGATGTTTCACCTGCAAGAAATTTGGACATTCACAGTCTGTAGATGATTTAGCATTTCGTGCCTCTTCTGTTTCTAAAGTACACTCGCATAGATTTTTTTCACAAAAACATCAAAAATATCCCAACTGTCTACACTCACTGGCCAACATATTAGAAACCTTTTGAAACTGGTGTCAACAGATAATTAAATATACGGTATGCAAATATAAGTTGTCTCATGGAAGATCACAAGTTCCTCAGATAAATACTGTATGCTTTCGTGGAGCATCGTAGTCGATCATGGAGAAGGCAGGCGATCTTTCCGATTTTCAGAAAGGTGTTAATACTGGAGCAGGTTTAGGAGGCGCTACAACTGAGAAAACAAAAGAATTCACTGTTGTTTCGAAAGCAACTATCTCAACCGTATACAATGAGTGGAAGACGTAAAGAGAATGCAGTTCTAAAAGAAAGAAATTCGCAGAAGATCGGTACTCCAAGGGCGAGACTGCTGGAACTTAAATCGATTTGTACGTCAAAATGGAAGGTCCAGTGTGCAGAAAAATGGCTGAAACATTCGATTTAGACATAGAAAAACCCTCTTTCCAACCGATCTATGCGGTAGAAGTTGAAGAATATGGAATTCTTCGACTTCCTTCTTTCTATACGAAAGGGATTTCTTTCTGTAAAAAATCGACTGGAGTGGTGCCTCCAGCGCCAAGTATTTTTCCGCTATTCCACATCAGAAAAAGGTCATGTGGTATGCTGAGTCTCGATTTACACTTTTTGTAGCAATGGAAGGGTGAAAGTGTGGATTGAACCACACGGAGCCATGCATTCAGATTGTCTCGTATCCACCACTCAAGCGGCCCAGGGTGGTATGACGGTATTGGGGCATGTTCTGTTGATACGGATTGAATCCGCTCATACTGTAAGAAGATGGTTAGCTGCAATGGATATCTGTCATATCGGGCCAATTTTAGCCCGCAATATTGCCTTTTCACTCGGATTGCGATGGATTCTTTCAAAGAAAAAAATAAGGTGTTTCATTTAAAGGAGTACAAACTACCATCGATGATTCAAAGAGACTGGCAGTTTAAAGAACATATTACGATCAGGACGACCGCGCTTATGGAAGCGCAAGACCATAACACTGATTTCTAAACGTAATCGACGACTTACTGCACCTGAAATCGGATTTGAGTTCAATAGGAACAAAGAAACTTAGGCGAGAGTGTAGGCGATACCGAGGAATTTTGTGTGCATGTGGGTGCTTTTCAGAGATCGAACGAGTCTACCCTGAGGACTTGAGGGTTAAAGAAGATGTACGTAGCTGTTGTCAAGCTGGTATATCTAATAAACTGGCCATTCAGTGTACGTATATATATATTTTTTTTCTTTTAGTTTAGCAAGTGTTTCATGTCAGTGACAAAAATTACGCAAAAATAAAAGTAAAACTGCAGCGATTATCAACCAGCTGCAGGATGGAAGCCTCCTCAACAATTCATGTTGAGAGGAATGGATCATAATCTGCCACGCTGGTCCAGCAGCAGATCGACAATACATGTATTTAGCAGTCAAGTCTACTCAAAGAGCGTGTGCTACTGCACTCGCACTCCTGACCACTCGGCTATGGAGGGCTATTTTTTATTATTATGAACTACGTATTATTAAGAACCTTCTGACTTTAATGCTGCCTAACAGGAACAAAATGACGAAACACGCACGCGCAGCACACACACACACGCTTACATACATACGCACGCACGAAGGGATTTTGTTTAAAAGACGATAGTTAATACTTATTGGGAACAGCGCTCGTGCACGTCACAAAGGACGTTTCTCCGATAACTCGGCTCGCCGGTGATTGTCGGCTTTCTTTAGAGATTGCAGCCACGGCAGCTGAAGGCGATCATGAATGGACATTAACACCATTGTCACACTAACGGCAGTTCGCTTTTGTTATTGAGAAAAGATGTTGCGGTGTCAAATGAAGAATAATTGGATTTTTTGACAGAGGCTTTTGAAATGGAGCGAATATTGACAGCTGCCACAGTAACCAGCAGAAAGATGACCTTGAAAGACGAGAATGAATACTTACCCTTCTCCCACTTTGCTTCCGACAATGTCCTAAAATGACGAAAACTAGAATCTTCTCCTTTGAGCTCTACCGGCACACTTTTAAATTTATGATAATTCAATTACTCGACTCAATGAATAAGTCACAACATTCACTCCTCAATGAACACTTCATCTCTGTTGTACTGCCATCATCTTTGCATTTTCTTTTGTCAAACAATCGCATTCACAGATATAACAGCGAATACCGAATTCCTCGGATTTGTAAGCGCCTTGTTGCTGCCAGGCATTTATTCCATCAAAATTAAATTGACGTCACTGATTTAAAAATTTATACGTCATCAAACGTCATTAGAAACTTACGTCACCGATGTAAATTTCATTTTGTGATTAAATTTACTTAATGTGATCTAATAAACTCAGTAATGATCGTTGATTACAACCAACTGAGCAATGATTGTTGATCACAGTCAACTCAGTAATGATTATTGATTACAATGAACTCATCAATAATTGTTGATTACAACCAACTGATCAAAGATTGTTCACAGCCAATTCAGCAATGATTGTAATTTCATTGCTATAATATGTCTGTAATCAACAATCATTGCTGAGTTGATTACAATCAACTCAGCAATGATTGTTGATTACAATCAGCTGAGAAATGATTGTTGATCACAGTCAACTCAGCAAATGATTGTTGACTACAATCAACTCAGTAATGTTGTTGATTACAACCAACTGAGCAATGATTGTTGATCACAGTCAACTCAGTAATGATTATTGATTAGAATGAACTCAGCAAATGATTATTAATTACAATGAACTCAGAAAATTATTGTTGACTACAATCAACTCGGTAATGAGTTGATTGTAATCAACATCATCATTATTGATGTAATGATGCGATGTAATCAGCATCATTACTGAGTTGGTTACTCCATTGGTTGGTCGTTGTAGGGTTTTAGGCGCATCGGCGGCTTAAACATATTGCGCTGTATATAATATGTCTGTAAATTGCGTGTGTTCTGTGGTCGATATGTCTGCTTGTTCATAGCCTTAGTTTCATAGGCTCTTACCACGCATACAATTAATCTGAGAACAGACATCAATTTCAATTCTTCCATCATTTTTTGAAACTGTCAAATGGGAAAGCGACGTGACCTAATCGATTGCAATCAAAGATAATAATTGGGACACAGAGAGAGAGAGAGACTGGACTGGCCGCGGTGGTGTGTACAGGCAAAGCAGTATCAAAAATGTACGTGAAAGGGCTCATAGCCCAGATAACTAGCTGTGAGCATAAAACATGCGGCTGGACGAACAGACGAGTCACGTTGTCCCAAATAACATCTCGATGCAACGCAGTGTACTGCTAATCGATAGGTTCATAACTGAGCTCCGTTGACAGTCACAATAGAAAAGGCGTTTCAAATATTTACCTCTCTGTACGCGGTACTGTGGTGCGAATGATCACTAAAGGAATCTCTGTAGGAACGCAGCGCCCCTGACGAACTTATAAAGCTTCATAACACCACTATTGTTTGGTCCGCAGATTTTTAAAATATGTCCTCGTCATCTGCACCCACTCGGCACTTAAAATGTGTCGGCTATGATTAAATACTTCTGAAATAGAAGTCGAAAACTGAAATTCAGGCAACCTGTCCGCATTTAGAAACCACTTTTCGGGTATCGACCTCAGACGGGGAACAGAAGTCGTAGCCTAGTGGCGGGGACGCGGTGTCAAGTGTCTTATTTAAGTAAGGGGAGTGTTTGATTTTGCCCCTTTTTGTGTAGTTTTAACGTAGAAAAAGTCATTTTACTTACGTGTGCTCGTGAGTGTGACGGGTGGCGTTGCTTCCCACGCCGTTAAAAGGTCAGATGCCCCTGAATCTGGGCGGAAGTTCTTATTACCCGAATTTGGTTATCAAACCTGTAACTACAACGAACGAACTCGCAGTCATAACAGGGCGCAGATCAAGTTTATCAAGTCGTTCAGCCATAGCAACAAATAAAGCCGGTAGACCCAAATGAGGACCACAGTTTACTGCTCCCGAAACAGCGGGCGTGCTATCCACGGGGGAGCAAACAGTTATTTAAGAGGGGGGACACTACATTTTTTTTCACACTTCTATTAAAAATATTTATAAATTAAACGAGGGTATGGGAAGCGACTACACAAACTGGATTTGACTCTTATTTACGAAAGCCTTTGCGGTATTAAAATAGGCTGCGTCGCTCTCTCTTATTCCTGGAAAACGCCTAGGTTCAGTGGCGAAGCTACCATACCGTCTAGTCCACAATCATGGGAGTTGCCCGAAGGGTTCAGTGATCCTGCAGACAGTTGATTTGGCGTAATTGTTAAAAACCACAAAAGCCTAATTCGTGATCTCGAGGGGGGGGGGGAGTGGCAAAAGAATTTGTAGTTTAGCTACTGGCTGGGGTTTGTAAATACTACCGTCGGAACGAGATGAATTTTTATTGCTTCGCATGCGTAAACCGAGAACATTTTGTTACTGCGCATCCTCCATATTTCCCATTCATTCCTCCAATCGACGCATGGTAGAAAACAATATCCAGTGCTTCAGGTACAATATACGGTGCCGACCGGGCTAGCCGAGTGGGTAAAGTACCTGCCCGGCAACCCAAAGGTCGCGGGTTCGATTCCCGCCTCGGGCTTGGATCAAAGTACTGCAAAAACCTTGGGAGGTGCAATATGGCCACAGAAGCCGATGCGCCAACAACTACCAAATCAAAAAAAAAAAAAAAAAAAAAAAAAAACAATATACGGTATACAGATAACCTATGTGATGTGTGAGAAAAAAATAAAAAAAGAAGTAATAATTTCAGCATTTCTATTGGTGCATTTAATAAACTTTGTGGAATCTCTGCAAATTTTTCTAAAATATCCAAATATAAAATTTCATGAAAATTCATCCATTAAGAGTCGAGTTGTTACATGCGAACGGACAGACGGGCGTGGGAAAGACAAGTGGCGCTATACGCTTAGATGCGAACTCCCTTAATAAAGCTGTCTTATAAGTATCAAAAACTAAAGAATCCTACTATCTGAAAAACAAATAGTAGGAGGTCTTAAGTTTTCCATATCAAATTCTGCTTGCCAAGTATTGAGTGAGTCTGCCTTATTATCCTCTGGGCAAGAGGGAGAATACAATGACTCTACCGCTTTCCACATCGCAAAACAGATAAACCTACATTTAAAACCCAAACAATTTATTCAGACAGCACAATGAAGCAGTGCATCACGGGAAGGGATGTGTCTGCGTTGAGAATCCACACCAATTTATGGTTTTCAATGTCACCAGTCTGAGAACTGGAAAATTACACATTTCATCAGGTTGTTTTTAACGCAGCAAAACAAAAACATCTTCTCACATAACTTCTACTTCAGCGTGTCATGACTCATCGCGTATCTTAAAAAGTCTCTCAGAGCAAGATAAGCTTAGGTGAAGGACACTGTTTATCTGGATGAGATATTATAAAATGTTTCAAAGAATAATGTAATGGACTCCCGAATAAACAGCAGCATTCCGGTTATTTACATATTAAAATCCGTCAGTGTCTAACCATCCATTCTTATTTTGTTGGTCCGAAGCTTTTTCCAGTTCGGTAGAGAAAAGCAGACAAACCAGAAAGACCATTCTTTTACCAGTCATTTTAAAACTTAGCCTAGATTTGTTAATCCCTTTCAGGTTTCCAAAAATAAACCTACTCGTCATACATTTAAAGAACTATTTTGTATACAAATCCGACTGTAATATTTGGTTTGCTGAGTCTCATTTGATAAGTTTAAGAAACGTTTGATCTGTTCAGTAACTGGGAGAGTTTAATAGTCCAGGTCAGGGCGATATAAGGTCAAATGACGTGATTTACAAATGCTTTCCAAGGTCCAACGCAACATCACCCTTCGGTTTTTATATTTACAATGATTTAAAAAATTTTAAAAAAATTACTAAGCTCTAAGTTTGCTAACAGAGGTTTCGTAACCATTGGAGGACTTTACCTTCACTGGCCCTCTGATGCATACTTATTTATTTCTTAGTTAAAAAATATTTTCTTAGGTCAAAAGTGCAAACGGTTTATATTTATGAGAACGGGTATTCTAGAATACCCGTTCTCTATAAACCGTGTCTCATTCATTCCTTTCTTTAATCTTTTTCGTGTAGAGCTTTCTGATCCTCTTTAAATTTACACAAGCCTTCCAGTTTAAAGATTACGCGGAAGTCTGTTCCAGTAGCTAATTACGTTTTATCTAAAAACAAATTTACTGACGTGTAGTCCTCCCCGTGTTTGAGTTACCGGATGAAGAGAATACCTGTAGCGCTTCCTCAATGGTTTAAAGTCTTAACTGCTTCAATCAGGCCACCACGTAGATGACCAGTTTCCAGATTCAACTTACAACTGGACTTGTCTGCAATCGCGTATATTTTAAAGTTGTTTTGCCTGTTTGCAGTATAAAAACGAGTTATCCACCGAAATGACCGTGCACTTTGTATAAACAATCACCTACAGCGGGTTTCCAGCTTGTGGTACACGTACAACGGCGTGTTACCATTAGTGATATGTACACAGTTGCGTAGTGGTACGTGAGAAATAAATGTGCAATTACTGTAGTCATTGAAAGTGGTGCTACTTTAAACTTTTCATCAATCTATATTATAATAGAGCTCTTTATCAATTTCGCAGGCTTTATCCAGCCCTTAGTCCACTCACCCTTTGCTGTAGCCTAAAACTGGTATATAAATTATAATTGGACAGCAGAAACAAAAGCGTCAATCTCTAAAAGGATCAAACTACAACAATTCGCACGCTATTTCTAGTACATAATTAGGATCACTACATTTTCAAATCTTGAAAACGGGACAGACAGTAAAATTCGATTAAACATACTGGAACTTCCAGTGTGCAATGCAAATAGGAGGAAAGGGGTCGGATAAAATGTTAGGACGGATTATGTGTAGGAGGAGGAGGAGGTCTCTTAAATATTGCGCAATAAAACATATAAATAATAAACATGGGACCCCCTACTTGGTCTGTGACTGTCCCAGCTAAACCTGAAAGTATGGTACGCCTACTGATAACGAATTAGGCAAATACGTGTTTCTGAACTTATGACTACCCTTAATCAGCACGGTTAGGATGGAACTCGATAGATAAAATGTGTACGTAATTATAAGATTTTTAAGCTTCAACGTAACCACGTCATTACCGATGACATGTTGATCAAAGTGTAGTACGATTTTGCAATTTCATAAACACATTCTCCAGTTGTGTTTCAATTAATTGAATTTGTGATTTTGGTACGGAAATCGTTTAAAGAGCGAGGTTTTCAGGAAAAAACCACACCTTTAGTATGTTCCCATAGAAAAAAGTCCAATGGAGACAATTGATGAATTGATTATTCGATTCATCGATCAATCAATGGACAATTGCTAGGCCAGCTCGATCAATGATCGAGCTGTCCTAGAAATTGTTCCACCATTGCTAATTTATCCGTTTGGGAAGACTTCCTAAAATTGTCGAACATTCTGAGCGAAGTAGCAATGTGCTCCATCTCGCTTCAATTCTTAATTGTCTTTGATCAGGAATAAAATAAATCCTGCGGCACTGTACTGTTAAAAATTACTATCAACATTAACCACTGTTGTTTCAAAATAGAAAGGACCAGTTATGCGTGTTTTTCCCAGTATACGTCAGTCACTGAGGTAGGGAAATCCCCTTCTTGTTCCCAGAAGTCTTGTGGTTTCGCTGTCCCACAAATATGGCATTTAACGAAACCAATCTCTTCAAACTTCATCCATTAAGATTGAAATTATTATTAAAATCAGTTTATTTCCCAAGAAACCTTGGGTTACCTCGGGACGGTTCTGTGCCAGAAGGGTTAAATTTTGCTGTGCTTCATCTGCATAATACGTTGTAAATTTTCTTATAATTGCTAATATGGACTTAAGCTGTGAAAGCCAGAGGACATAGTTCACTTTCTCTTCTATTGAAGGCATCTTTTGTACGTTAAATTATCTGAAAAAATTAAAAAACAAAATTAGAGTGAACTGATTATTTTTGTTCATAAAAACTATAATAAATTATCTTTCTAATGCATATTATACAGATTATTTAGATAGATTTGTAGATTGGCATATTTTACAGATTGTCTTTATTTCGTATAGAACCTAAGTTATTGCAGTTTTAAAGTGCAGGACTTTATGGACACCTTGTATTATTTAAATGAAGCTTCTTTTCCATCGTTTTAAAATAATCATTAGTTTATCCCCACATATGTATACTTTTTATTAGCATTTATTAATGATTTTCATGTCGACGATCACCCAACCCCACAGCCCTTGCCAGCAATCAACAGATTCCTAAGAGAATCCAACCGAGCTCACGGTGGCGTACCCTGGGTGTGCAGTCGCTTTGGTTTTGTGATAATAATAGCAGTAAATCGACGCCTCTCAGTACGTGAATTGCTTCTGCAGTACTTATACTGAAATTAGAACGATACAGATTAGTAGGAGGTCTAATAGATGGATGTCCACCCATTCATTCCTCCAGCCAGCACTTGGCAACAATCATAATATCCCATGCTTCAGCAGATATATAGGATGTGGATAGCCTATGTTACCTGTATAAAAAAAAAAAAAAAAATAATAATAAAATAAATAAATAATCATAATTGCAAGATTTCCATTGGTCTTATTTTAATGATATTTGGGAAAGTTCGACAAAGCGTTCTAACAGTACGAAATATAAAATTTTCATGAAAATTCATTCACTGGGAATGATTACATTCTGGTCACAATAATTGCAGGATATCTATCGGTCCGATTTTAATGAAATCTGGATTGGCTCGACAAATCGTTTTAAAGGGATCAAATATAAAAATTCCACCGACTGGGAGTCGAGTTATTACACGAGGATTGGCGGATTTCTATTGGTCCGATTTTAATGACTAGAATAGTTCAACAGTTGTTTTTTAAAGGCTCAAATATAAAATTTCATCAAAATCCGTCCATTTGGGAGTCGAGCTGTTACATGTGGACGGACAAACTGATTATGGAAGACAATAGTCGCATTATGCATATACGCTAATACCACTTTCTTACTACATGTATGTATGTGGTTTGTTTTTAAATTTTTTATTTTTATTTTTGTGAAAATAGTATTAGCCATATAGTTCAAGGAAGTCACAGGCTTCGTGTAAAAAAAAATAATAAGACTAAAATAAAAAGAAATAAGTAAATAAAAATAATAATAAAATCAACTATCCATGTATTGTTTTTCTCCTCCCATAGATAACTAACTATCCATCTGACCTTTAAATTTCCCCAAGCTGTCAGCCTCAACTACCCACCCACGGTGGCAATTTATTACAGTAATTAACAACTCGCCAGCTAAAAGAAATATGTATCTCATCTAATAAAATATGTACTATATAGACGTACAATATACAACAGATGCACTTTACAACCTTGTGAAATGAGTGTGCGTTAAATTTTGCGCAAAGTTAGGACACGTGCATAGCAGATGTTTCGATGAGCTTGGAAAGCCTGCTCTTCGTTGAAGACACAACCCAATTGCCGATGTTAGTCAAGCAAACAACAGGAAGGTAGGGGGCTGATGTCGTAGCACAATTTTTAGAATAATGATTACGTACAGTAAACATTATTCTTTCTGTTTCAAATAATTTATGGCTGTTGTTCTACACGCATATTCGCAGTATACGTTTTTCCAGCAGGAGCATCTTCTGATACTCATCGTTTAAAATGCGGCTTTGATGTGAAGACAACGTATACCCGAGTAGCCGTGCACGTTGTTTATCCCAGTTTTGTCGTAAGTGACGCAATTACTGGAGGAAACCGCTATTTCAGGATGTGATTCACCCAACACCATTGGATGAATCCAACGTCTAAGTATAATGGACCAACTCTTTAACAACTCTCTGACTTATCCATCTACCTTCTGGTAATTCGCCACTGTTATAATTCGGTACTTTAAATTTATTCGATTGTGATAAAACGACCCCCCCCCTCAAAATGATAATACTTTTCCTTTTGAGGGGTTAGTCCTAAAAGTATTACAAAGAAGTACAAAAGGAAGCTACATGCTAACAAACTCGATATGAAATCCGTATTCTTTGTGAAGATATGTTTAGCTAATTTTACGTTATTAATACATAAATAAATAAATCTTTATTGCATATTACCATATACATAAAATGTACGCCATCTCCATGGGATTCGAAGAGTTTAGTAATAATAAGGAACTCAACGATATGAGCTAATATAGTTGTTAAAGCAGGGTGGACTCAATCGAAAATTTCGCTCGGGGATAGAATTTGTACTCACATTCAGGATAGAGATGGACCTCCAACTTAGGGTTCCGTGAGCACCTTTTAAACAAGAGATGATATTGCAGTTGATTTTCATGCATTCAGTTCTATCCCATTTTTGGATTCAATCTCCTTTATTCAAATGAACGAACAAATTCCTTCAATGTGGGTTGCTGCACGCAACCTAACAGAGTAGAACTAGCAAGAAAATGTATAAGGGAATTGGTAACTCTAAATTTAATCGAAACCAGTTATTTATAATGATTATAAGGTAGTTATGTTTATAAAGTTCTTCACAGAAAAATTCCTAAATTAAAATTTTATTTAACTCTATTTTTATTTTATTTTATACTAATAGACTTTCGTATATTATATAAAAAACTTCTTGTTTTTACATCTCTTTTTTCTAAATTTTTCATCCCTTCATATAAGAAGGTGAAAAAAAGAATATTATATGTTACAAGATTTCTCGAGCAAAAAAAAAAAAAAACGTCGGGGCCTATTAATAGTTTGTAGGGCAGTGGTGCGAAAACTGGTGAGGCGGGAGACGACTTATTTGTGGGTCGGTAACTGCAGCACAATTGTAATAAGAGTGGATGCGTCACTTCAAGCTGTAAAAAATAAATATAAAAGGTCTGAGAATAGGTTTTATTACCTATTCTCAAAGGAGGTTTGAGAATAGGTAATATAACCAGTTTTAAAATACAAATCAACAGACTTAAAATTTACAAAACCCGAGTTAAATTTCTAACCCCCCCCCCTCTCTCTCTCTCTCTCTCTCTCTCTCTCTCTCTCTCTCTCTCTAAAGCAATTAGAATCGAGGGCGTTTTGTTCTCCGAGGAGGACAAACAACTTTCCGGCTATCCAGGCCTGCCTAATAAAAGTGGCTACCTCAAACAGGTTCAGCCTTCATATATACTATAAATAAATATACGTGTATAATAAAATAACTTCAGATTATTATTTGAAGTTCCTTTATTAATCTCGCCGCTTGCTTCTGTGTGTAGCGTATATTTGAAGGTGGCAGTGTGTGTCAAAGGGCGATTTGCATGCAGTGGGAGCTGAAATAATTAACAGTGGAAAATTCTACTCCTGTGCCTTAGAACAGTTAACTACAACCTCGACTGAAGAGGGCTTTAGAAATTGCACCACGACCTCTCCAAAGAAGTGGCAGGCGACGATGTATCTAGCAGCATAAGTTGCCATGGAAGATAAATAAATCAATGTTACTTTACATTTTCAGTTTACGATCAATAAAACCTTGTTTACAATTTTCTAGTTATCCACCATGCATATTCTAGACATATTATGCACAGGTTCTATGCACGACCAGTTCTCTGTGCTTTGCACTTTATGGGGAACGTGTACCCCTACAGTAAAAAAAAAAAAAAAAAAAACGGATGGGGGGGACAACTTTTTCTTCGTCAATTTCACCT
Organism: Mastigoproctus giganteus; assembly: GCF_048544385.1. Classification (NCBI taxonomy): domain Eukaryota; kingdom Metazoa; phylum Arthropoda; class Arachnida; order Uropygi; family Thelyphonidae; genus Mastigoproctus; species Mastigoproctus giganteus. Next base: position 88,408,003 of record NC_143583.1, on the reverse strand, counting down.
AGTATAAGCCCTCACAGAGGCTCAACTTTATTCCTAGTTAAATGCCCCCCCATAGAAGGTTTCATAATTTTACAATATATGCTCGCATAACTTGTAAATTTATCGTCAGTCTTCTCAATGATTCAGACTCTCACTGGCGGCACAGCGGTTATAATCACCGTCCTCCCCACACTGCGAGAAAAAGGCCCGCGTTCGACTCCTGTCAATGTCGCGAGGAGGGGCTCACATCTGGTGAGTATGGGCTTGGCACACCCAGGATCCTGAGCTGGATATCATCATTCTCCTCTTTCTTGGTGTTTTCCTTCTACTTCTCTCTCTCTCTCTCTCTCTCTCTTAGGGTAACTCAGAAATTTTTTTGGCTGGTGCAGCATAAGCCTCAGGCTTCCTTGCACCATATGGCTAGTAATAATAATAATAATTATTATTATTATAATTATTTTTACTGAGAGACGGAAAGTGTCACCCAAAAAGGTAAAATAAAAAATATTTAAAAAAAAAAAACTTAAATCATTCAGTTGGCACAATGACAGGAGCTAATTTTTGAAAAAAAAAAAAACAACAACTAACTTTTTCTATCATATTGATAAATGTATACGCAATTCTTACTTAACAACATCGGTGGCAACACTGTACCTCCACATTCAGAAAATTGGTTGTAAGGATACACATACACAATCTCATCCATACCGGTTTGTTCGTGCCTAAGCCATGATGAAATGTTTCCTCCTCTCTGAATGCGTATCATAGTTGATTTCTGTGAAACACGTTCAAAGTCGAATAATACTTTTGTTCCAAATCGTTGAAGAGAAAAAAGTATACAAATAATTCCCAGACCTGGGCATTCAAGAAGGTGGACATTTTTTAATATATATTATAATTACTTATTATCATTATAATTATTTGATCACATAATCTATTAGTAAAATAATTAACAAATTTTAATAACTGATATTTGCGTTGCGCGAATTTTGAATCACTTTGTCCTTTTGAACAACAAACGCAATTTTAACCTGTGTATAAATAAATTTTTCCCATCTTACCATTACTGTAAAGATTCATTGGAATAAATAAGAAACATTAACAATTGGTATATGTTAGAAAAACACAACAAAAAAACAAGGTTTTTTTTGTCCTCTTCTAAGACAATGCCCAAGGAAAAAATAAAAAGTCCTCTTCTACCACTTCAGTTTTGATCAAAGAATTGTACAACAGGTGGTAAGATGGCGAATCAAAAAAATTTACTGCTTCGATGGATGACATTTTGGAATAGATTAAAGCTGAAACAACTGAGCCAGATAAATGGCGAAAGATTTAAATTCGGAACATTTAACGAGCTACAGAACAAAGATAACCATTTATCAAGGTAGTTCTGCATGTCAGATTACCAAATCGATGAGAAAAGGATTTCTTCCAATGGCATCGTGTCGGTGAATGGTAAATCATAATATTACGGATCAGAATGGCGACTGCAACAAAACGAAATTTGATGGTTGAAAATAACAATCATTACTAAAAAAGAAACGTGTTCGTTAAGAGTATTTTGCTGCTTTATTCTTTGGCCAAACTGAATATTAGTCGGATCTTTAACCACCAATAAATGAAAATTGTCTTCCAATAAGTGCTAAAGGAAAATACCTTTTATTTTTTTAAATTGATAATAAACGAATAATGGATAATACGAGCAACAAATCACAAAATCTCGTTTTTTCATAAACTACTTGGAATGTGGAAAATTTCATTTTTCCTCTCTGTTAAAATAGGTTGAGTTGGAATATGAAACTTCCGTATTATTTTACTGCTTAATGAACGTAAACCACCTCTATTTATGTAGTGAGACTAGAGAATTTCGAAAGCAAAGTGGCACGAATGAATTATTAGTCACGTCAAAAAAAGAACAAAAAAGTGAAGGAGATAAATTGTGATTTCTACGAAAAAAAACTTCCGAAAAGTGCATTTGCAATGTTTATTTACATGACTGTCTGACGCATAGACGCAAGCGCCATCTATCGTCTAAAAATAAAGAAAGATTATCAACAAAGAAAATAAACTAGATATTTGGATTATCATAGTCATACAATTGTGGATAATTTTTTTTTTTTTTTTAATTCCACCGTTTGTAGAGTTTTTTTTTTTTTAAACTTTGAAAGAATTTTTTTCTTAATAACTGTACTCTAATAATTAAAACTGCATTCTTAGTGTTGATAAATAATGCAAGCAAAAGACAGTTTCCGGTATGGGAGTTGGAAAGCGGTTTTTCTTTACTTGGAATTTAATAAGAAAACAAAAACAGGAAAAAGAAACATTCGGAATAATTTCAATGACATTGTACAACAATATAAATCGTATTTTGGAGTAAATTAGTATTTTCTATTGTAAAAACTTAATGTCAAACACGTTTCTTTCGATTTTACAGGATGTCGTTGGAAACTGGTTTTGCTACTCAGAAACAAAATAACCCGCGCACTCTTGATAATTTTCATTACAATTTTCACTGCATTGTTTATTAAGCACTGTTCAGTGTAATGTATTGATAACTTTGTATTAAGGAACTGGAATTTATAAATTCAAATTAATGATGAAATAGTATGTGACAGACAAAAATTGAAATAGAATAAGTCATTTTGTTTTAATTTGAATTTTTATTACCCAATTAATCTTCTTATTATTTATTTCTTGTTATTTTTTTATTTCGGTTGACTCCTTTGGACTGAATCCGTTTTTCGCTTTCTTTACACAGCATTTTTATTTTCTTAAGTTCTCTCCTGTGTGCATGCATCACTGCATTGGACGTGCGTGCTTTGCCACCACCCCAGTTACGTACGGGAATGTGTGTGCGCGTGTTCCATCGTCTGTATTCGCTAATTTTCGACATTGAAGTGGAAAAGGAAAGGGTGATATAAATACATAGCTTTTGAATATTTCGAAATAAAAATTTTAAGAGTCACATCCGGCTTTAGTTCTAAGGCAGCGTACGCAAATAGGAATGTATTGTACATATTTCGAGATCGAGCCCGTAATCCACCTCAAAAAACGCACGGCTCATTGTTAACTGTTGTGTTTGTACACTGACTGGCCATTTTATTAGATATACCTGGCTAATAGCGAATAGGTCGCCCATTAACCTTCATAACAACCTGGATTTGTACTGGCATGGACTCCAGGAGATGTTGAAAGTGTATCGCATAGGGATGCTCGTTCATGTTGTCTTAATTGCATTCCACACTTGTTCCAAATCGGATGGTTGCAGATCTTTATGCCGAAGAGCTTGTTCCGCCTCATCCTACAGGTACTCAGTTGGATTGAAATCTGACTGAGAAGGCCACTGCAATAGGCTTTATTCTTTCTCATGTTCCTGGAACTAGCACCGTACAATTCTGACGCCCTCATGGGTAACACAGTTGGTAGAATTGCAGTTCTCCACACACTGGGTGGAAAAGACCTGAGTTCGAGTCCCATTGATGACGTGAGGAGTTTTTATGGGCCTTTTTCACAACATGGCTGAGTTAGTCGGTCTCAGGTGAGGGTAGCGTGGTTTTTTTCTCCCGGAAACTCGAGTTTTTTGTCCAACAAACAGAAAATCGACCACAGAACACACGCCATTCACAGATAATATATACGTAGCAAAATGGCCTTAGTTGCTGATGTTCCTAAAACCCTACTACAACAAAAATTGTGACCTAGTAACATGTTTCATTATCCTCATCGGAGAACCTATTAGCAAATGAATAGAGTGCAGTCAAGAAGGAATACGCGTGATGTAAGCAATTGCCACATACCCTGCGGCAGTCAATTGTTCCCTCACTGGTATCAAGGGCCCAATGTGCCCCTTGAAAACACTTCCCACACTAATTACGCTACCATTACCAGCCTGCATTGTTGACATTTGGCAGATGGGTTCGTGGACTGTTTTCTCCATATTCTGTTCCTTCTCCCCCAGCGTGAAACATCGATTCGATCGTCGGCTACGACATCCATCCGTGACAAAGTAGGACGAGCACTATACGTTCTGAAATGCAACTTTGGTTACCACTGTCGCGCAATAATGAAGCGATCTTGATACACCAGAGATACAGCCGAAGGTGAGCACCCCAGGAGAGTTGTAGTTTCCGAGATACTTATATCGGCGCGTCAAGCGTCAACTACCATGCGGCTTTCAAAGTCATATCCTTCGTCTGTCTATTCTCGCACTGAATTGCACACGTACAACATCCCTAAGTATTTGTCACCTACTTTTTATATCGCATGGTACTAACACAAGATGTTGTTACTGAAGGAGCGTCCATATCACGAAAAGTGCAGATGTACCTTATAAAGTGGCAACTCAATATATACGACTCACTAAAATATAAATTAAAATTTTATTTTTCTTTTAAATTTTCACAAAATACTTCTCGAAAGTTGATATATTTTTTTTCGTTTTCAGTTTATTTTATAAAATAAATATAACACCTTTTCTTACGGTTAAATTCATAAGTGGGGTCTGCCACCTTTACTGCTCTTCGGGTGATCGTTGCGATTTCATTAAAGAATGGTTAAAAGTTGCATTGCAAAACGTCCAGTTCATAAAAAGAAAGTTATTTATTAGGGTACACGCATCAGGAAAAATTTGACAGCTATGTTTATTTATTTTAAAGGGATTGTATTATATTTCAGTACAATTACATTACCTTATTTTGATTTCTATGATATTTATGGCATTATTCAGTGTCCCGCTCCTGTACTGGGATGGAATGCCAGAGACCAAATTCCTCAGAACATTTATTCTCTGCTTTCTTTAAGCATATCTCCTAAAGATCATCACTTCACATTATTTGTTATTTTTTAATCTGCATTTCATTGACGTAATCAATTCCATTCTCAGAAAATTGATGGAACTTCCTTGAGATGGGCTTTGTTTATTCACAAAGAGTAATCGCAATTACGTATTCAGCATATATTTTAAAGAACAACAACTGGCTAGCTGAAGGAACGAAGATTAGGAGTTGCGCAGCAGCAATCAGACGTACTTACACATTTTGAAATCGTGAGTAATTTATTATGAGCGTGAAATTAATTCTTCTTTCCACTTAATGACATGAGCACGAACTATCCCTCTCCCCCACTCCCCATAAAATGCAAAGATAAAATTTAATCGTAACGGAAATATTCTACGTGAAGCATTTTTAAATTTTATATGTTTCTAAAATAATTTTTTCTCCAACTTTTTTTGGGGGATGGGGGGAGTCACAGAGAGTGGACCCTTCACTCTTAGCGGTTCGGATAAAGAATTTATGATTAATTTTCGCTTTTGATTGATTTCTTTTAATTTATTGTAAATATAATTTTAGTATAATATTATAAATTTAATTTTCTAATATTATAAATGTAATTTTGAACTTACTTTTTGTGTTAGTTTGTAAATTTAATTCTTACCTTGAATACTTCGTCCGAAGATATCGTGACTCAGACATAAATGGCCATAGGCAATTCATCTACGAGTCACGAGATCATAGCTTGTGACATTTTGACAACTATGTAGGTCGTTATAAGGAGTGTATCGAGCTCAAATTAAAATTTGGCGCATTCTAAGAGAATTTGAGTTATTAAAGAAATGAGTACGGGTACTTGCCCTAGAGAAAAATTCACAAAAATCAAATTTCATAAATCCAGAAAAAATAAATAAAAAATAAAGACAAAAATAAAACTGGGAACTCATCGGGGACTGAAGTATTATCGAGTAACCTTCCAGGTGATGCACCTTCGACTCGGGCTCCAGATTAAAACAGTCAAACATATTGCTCTAGTTCAAGAGGATTTTGTTTTATTAGGAGACTTCAATGTCAGGAACTGGCGATTCTTTGAATAAATATAGGACCATGCTGAAAACATGACGCGAATTCGGACAGAATGTTTATGTATCTGCAATTCTGCACAAACATGATAGGAAGAACTACATTCCAAAAACCTTGTGAATTGACTCAAGACTTGAGGGTCTCTGTAATTTTTTTTGGGGGGAAAATTTTCATCAGCTTGGCCCGCACTTGGAGGTTGCTTCCATAAGTGGTTGAGGATGACAGTTTGGGGTGATTCAAAAGTCATCTGGATAGGTAGTTTATTTTATTTTATTTTCTGTTATATTATTTGTTTATTTTTAGCTGGTGCAGGAAGAGCCTCGGTCTTCCTTGCACCATATAACTAATTCGAATACTAACAGTAAATATTAAAACGAAACAGAAGTAATTAATATTGTAATGAGAATTTTTTTCCCTTTAAAATATTCACGTTAATGATTACTTAGTTAAGGATGGTCTTCTTCTGAGAGTTTTCAACTCGTCCATCGATAAAAATATAGTTCTAATTTAACTTCTCTATAAAAATTCACTTCATCTCATTCCGCCCTTGGGTGCAGCACACGGTATAATCACCTTCCTCCCCACACCGGGTGTAAAAGACCCGAGTTCGAATCCCGTTGATGAAGAGAGCAATTTTTATGGGTCTTTTTCATAACGTGGCTGAGTTAGTCGGTCTCATGCGAGGATAGCATGGTTTTTTTATCCCGGAAACTGTTTTTCGTTCAGCAAACAGACCACAGAACACACGCAATTTACAGGCATATTATATACGAGGCAACATGAGTTGCTGATGCGCCTAAAATCGAACAACATCATCTCGTACCAACATTATAAATGTAATCACGGCCATGTCAAGCCAGAGAGAGACTCCGCGAGAATTGATACTACTGTTTTTCAGAGATTTTACCTCTATACGTGCATCTTTAATGTAAATATTAAATCTTTGCAAATCGCAACTCATACCATTATTATACTAATACTGTATTTAATTGTAGGTTGAACTGTGGTTTACCATTTTACGCACCAAAAGTGTAGGGCACAAATAATAATAAAGGGTGTTGCCAATTTTATTATATTAAGCTTTGAAAACTTTTTAGCAAAACAAAATACTTTAGGATTAAAAGCTTCATTTAAAATTCTTTTATCAAAACATAATTACGGTAATAATTACTGCGGCGTCGATAGCGACTGGGTAAACACATCTTTCAAACGTGCTGAGCTGTTTTTCCTTTGAGGATAGATAATTCCTACCGAATTACTTTCTGCTAGTCTTTTATAAATACCCTGTTTAATGTGTCTCGTCCTTAAATATTAAATAATCGAATATGTTCAAGAAATTGTCGAAGGCTGCTCCTAATTGGTTGTCTGAAAAACCTTTGCAGTTCAGACATTTCAGGTTAGCTGGATCGTGTCGATAAAATTACTTCAGTTCTTTTTGAAACAGGTCTGATTGTACGATCAGAATGAAAAAGAAAACACAGAATACTATGAAATTAAATTGATATCATAGTTTTAATCGAGTAACATTAATATTTTCAATAGAATTGATTTTTTAGTAGTATTATTCGCTCCTATTGATATGATTTCAACAAATTCTGTAATACTTTTCTTTTTAAGGGAAATTTTGCACGTCTTTCTAAATAATAACGATCAGGGACTTCAAGCAGCTGGAAAATCTTTTCCCAGAAAAGTTTACCATCCCTAAAACATCTTTTTAATTCGTAATATAGTATTCGTCTGTATTTATTTCAATTCTTAACATTATTTGTTTTTCGGTTATCTACAAGCAAAAGAGAAACAGTCCAGATATCGGAACACTGTTTATGATATATTTTTAAAGTAATCTCGAAGATCTTTTAAAGAAATTACTTTCTATAAATCTGGAAAGGCAAAAAATTTATTGGTGTAATTATTTAGAAACACTTTCACCTTGAATTTGCCCTCGGGGCATCGATTCTCTGAAACTTTATTCAGTTTACTTCAGAGCTTCCGCTTAGAGATTATCCAAAGTCCTCTGCAATCACTATAAGAGTTTGGCTTGTTCTGAAAACAATTTTAAACACTTGTGGTAAATATGGTTGGTTTGCTTCATAGGAAAAATAATACCTGTACTCCTTGAATGTACACGTGTCTATTCAGCCTGCAAGGCAGGAATAAACTTAAAACTTTTTAAACTGACTATATCCCTCGACGACGTTCAAATCAATGAATCCAACAGAATACATTGACTTGCATAATTAAGTATAATTGCTAGAATATATTTTGTCCATATTTGTATATAAATTCTTATTAATTTTAATAATTTTCGCTTTAGGGCGGATGTACTTGTTTTTGATTCAAGGTACATATACCTACTCTTCCTGCTTTTTAGCTAAAAACGTTTATTCCAGTCTTCCAATTTAAACAAACATGGTGCATATGAACTGCCCAATCAAAATATGCTACATAGAACCTCAGTATCTTGAAGTACTTCCCTTCACATGAGCGAATGGTCCATATACTTCGATTCAAACACCACTGCATTCTTTGTTTTTTCCAATTTTTGGCTGAAATGAGTAGGTACTCTGGTGGAAGGCAAAATTTCGCTCATCTATCCTGCAATCCGTTTTCAGTTTAAATTTATATCCCCTTAATTGTGTTGTCCGAGTAAATAAAAACATCTTTTCTAAGATGCGGCTGCCAGATCTGTATGCAGTACTCAAGATGTGGCCTAATCGATGCCTTGACAACAGGATTATCACCTCCTCATGCATGCTGGAAAAGTTCCTGTATATCATTGACTGAACCCTATGAGTTCTCCTAGGGGCTTGTCTGTGCTGCTCAGAGAACATGTCGGACTGTAAATTATCGACAGGTCTTTTCTTTCTCCACCTTTGGAGTGGTACCATCCATTTCATATGTAAAGTATGTTATATTTCATTAATTTTTACATTTCTTAGATTATTTAATAAATTAAATAAACTATCAAGAAATAAATAATTGATATACCACTATAAATACTTATCGTGGAGTATAAAGCGCTGGAATTGTTTATTCCTCAATGGATATCACCCGCTTATAAAACATCTCGTGACATAATAACGAAACAAATTTTTGATTTAGTATTGAGTGTTATTTGAGGCATAATTCTTGAAATAAAAACAATAAAATAAATAATTGACTCTTTTACACTTTAATTAAGTTCGTATGGTATTCTTTAGTAAATAACACTCATTTAGCGATGATTATATGAGACGAGCATGCAAGAAAACGAACACAAAGGTAAAATGGAGATGGCGAGTTTTATATTAAACGATAGATAGATGCAAGTTATTTTGTAATCAGATTACAAAGTCACTTTGTAATCAGATCCGGCATTGCTATTGTAGACCGACCGACTGCAACTCTAAATATGAGCAAGAGTGAATTGTTTAGCAAGCAGGAGAAAATATTGATGAAGGAATTATGATGGAACGCCCTTCAGTAAAAGATGTCGTAAGCAATGAATACAATAGAAATTATTATTTAAAAGCTAACCCAAAGAAATAACTCTTACTGAGGTCATTACTCTTTCCAAACTCAGCAACAATTGTTTCTTCTGGAAAAACAAACATTTAATGCCACGAGCAAGTCGATGGAGATGCACTGAATTGGATTTGTTTAAATAAAATATACCAAATGATCGGTGGCTTCGAAATGCCTTCGTAAAAAGCAAATATAAGTAATAAAACTCGGTGGCAGAGCTAAGAAATGGGGCCCAGTAGACAATCCAAAATAGGGCCCTTGATGCGTACTGAATATCAAGCCTGTAGTTTATATTAGGAGAGAGAGAGGATAATGATAGATGAAATTGTCGACGTTCTCAAATTCTCAACATCAAAGACTAGGGATTTATATTTCAGCCAAGCATTTTTACATTTGTTAAAGTAACAAGAAAATAGCAAAGCCTAAGTGATATGCATGAAAAAAAAAAAATAAATAATAATAATAATTGCTGGATTTCTATTGGTCCGATTTTAAAATTGAAATTAATTTACTTTATATTTGGAATGGTTCAAAAAAATCAAACGAGCCAAATATAAAATTTCATAAACATCCACCCGACAATTATTATTTAAAGTCCATAACGGTTGGACTTTAAATAATAATTGTCGTATTTTTATTGGCTCGATTTTTCAACAAATGTTTGTAAAGGACAAGGTGTATGCAAAAAAAAAAAAGTTAACAACATCACAGAATTAAAAGACTGGATTGAACGGGAAGTGACTTCCATTTCTCAAGAGATGCTTCAAAACACTTTGAATGAAATCGGCTACCCTCTTGACATTCTACGTGCTAGCAGGAGGTGCTCATGTGGAGGCTTACTGAAGTAAGGCTGTGTGATGATAAATTATTTGAGTTGCTTTAAGTTCTACAAACCGTTTTACAACAATAAAATTTTAATCGGACTTCATATTAGGGTGAATAATTTATAGACGCTGTATTATGGAACAGGTAAATTATTTAAAAATACAATAAAGCTTCTGTAAGTTGGTTGCTCCCTGTTATATTCACAAATTTATATAAAAGTTCTTCAAATATGAGCGGACCACTAACTCAACGTCCACCCTTCCTCTAGATTCAGTGAGATGTACACGTCGCCCGAAAGTTAGAGAATAAGAGAAATCCTGGATGAAAAACTCGAGCTTCCAGGAGAAATACTGTTTTTTCATTGAGCAAACAGGCAAACCATCCGTAGAATATATGCAATTATACTCTCCATACACTAAGGCCTCATAGCCTTGGCTGTCTTGGCACAATATCTAAAAACAAGAACATTACAGTCCTAACATACAATATTATGGCAAGTTTCGTTGAGATATGTAAATAAACAATTAAATATTAGGACTGTAATGCATTTAAAAATCAATAAATAAGAAAATCCTTCTCGTTTGAGAAATCTGATTTATTTTGAAGTAGTGCAATACGGAGAGAACCCTTGGAATGAGCAGGCGACGATACTGACTTCGGGTTTCACTTTGGTGTATGTGAGATGGAGTTTTGGCGTCCTCCCAAGTATTAAAAATGTCAAACATCGGAGTATTATCGCCCTAGCCCCTTTCCCCATTCCGTGGCTTGCAACACCTGCGTGCACTGCACTCTCAACACATTCTTCAAGGAGTAATCGCTTTTTCATAGTTTGCAAATAAAATAAACTTGTTTTTCAAAAAAAAAAACAGTTTAGCAACTTGTAAAAAAAATTCAAACCAAAAAAAGAATTAGCAGCGACTGTTTTTAACATGCTTTATATTTATTTTACGTGGCCAACCAACATTTTTCTAAGCAGTTCATTCTGAAGATGCCATAATGCTAAAAAGTATTATGGCATAATACTTTTAGTATTTTGAGACTTTTCATCATTTTATTGGACCCCGAAGTCAGTTTTCTATTTCCTTTTTTATACCTTCTGAGCTCAGAGAACCCTGATGCAGGTGCACCATATGAACCATAGAATTATCCTAAAATGAAGTACTGTAATGCTAATTTACAGAAAGCTGGTAGTTCTAACAATCTTTTATAGTAAAGTAATTGACAAAAAAAAAAAAAAAAATAAATAAATAAATATCTTCTTGTCGAAGCTTAGTATACAGAATTTTCATTCGAGATGTGCCCTGATCAGATAAGGAACTCCTAAATGAAAGAACGTAAAGATGATATCCGATTACTGAAAGTTAAAGGGAAAAAAATGAAGTGAATTAAAAGTGAGATATTCTAGCTCTCCATTAGATTAAAATTCTTAACCTTTACCAGCTGATCAAGCAATCGAAGTGAAGAATTCAAATAGTATTTGAAGAATGCAAATAGTAATGGCTAAATGTAGACGAGGATATAAAATCAGGTGGAAAGTATGACAGAATCTATGATAAAGTTTAGTAATTCTCTACGATTATGACCTTACATAATTACTGGGCTAATTCTCTAAGGTCCTAATCCTTTCAGTTTAAATATTAATCAAGTGTTTATGAATATTTGGTCTTTTTTCTTTCTTATAGTAGTTGCTTTTTTGACTTAAAAAAAACAAAACAAAAATGGCCTACTAGCGTCCCAACTTTTCATCTGGTTTTTTTTCTGAGATAGATGGAGAAAGTAAGCCAGATAGAGAGAAGAAGGGGAAAGAGAGAGACAGATAACAAATCTATTGAGATCATATATTCATACGTTACTACAGCAAAATGTTCAGTGTGTGTGTAAATAGAACTTCAAACACCACAGCAATCTAGCCACAGTGGCGGGGATACAATATAAACAGACTCAAGTCACCAACTTCAAGGGAGGAGAACGAAACACCGCTTTACTTGGATACTTTACTTCCACCGTCGAATGGCTTTAAAAAAAAGAAAAGAAAAAGGGGAGGCAGATATGGAACCAATTTCAGTACAAGCAGGTAATCTCATTCCGATACATGGCGGTTGCCGGGACTCGGTGTTTACATGAAAACAATTTTAAGAAAAAACGCCCGAATCCATTGATAATCAGATGGAAAAGAAAACCAAACAATTTCGCTTCCTCTCTTGCTCCTGTCTTTCAAGACAAAATGCCTCTTCGTTTTGCCGCAGTAATTTCTTTTCAGGGCACCTTCTCGTAGTCTGCTTTAACCTCGGTGGGTTCGACAGAATTCAACCGCAATGAATAACTGTAAGTAAGTCCATTGATCTAAAATATTGATGGGGAACGGAACAGGGAACTTCGTCGATGCTCATATGTTTATGATATCAATATCGTCATTTGATGGAAGGCTTCACGCGAAAAAAAAAAGAAAAAGATAAGCTCGCAACGAATGACTGCTGAAAAAATGGCGAAATTTCATTTTAAATACAAACGAATTATTATTATAACCTAATAATGATAAGCTATAAATTTAAATAGTTCTAATAACAGTAGAGGAAAAATTACTGACATTAACAATTCGATTTTTATTTAATAATAATATTCTATTATTTTATTTTTTATATAATAATATTTTATTTAATTTTATTTAATTTTATCTTGTAGTAATTTATTTAATTTTATCTTGTAGTAATTAATTTAATTTTATCTTGTAGTAATAATTTAATTAAATTATTACTACAAGATAAATAATTTTCTCTTTCGTTATTAAAAATTATATTTTTAGGTTAATGCTGTCGCTGTATTCAAAATGGAGTAAAAACTTTTTTTACAGAGGGCACTGGAGTGTAGACGGTGAACGAAGATGGCGACTACGATAATAAAAAAAATTCTGTGAAAAAATTCTTAGAAGGATTTAGAGAAATTCAAAGTTTCGTCTTGTATTCTGTCTACCAACAGATATTGATTCATCATTTCAATTACACATCTAGGCAAAGAGACACCGTCTGACCTTGTAATTTTTCAAGCTTTGCTTGTTTGTGTGCCTAGAGGATTACGAAATATAGTTCTGCCTTGTAATGCAAATGGTAAATAGGTTAATCTTCTTTTAAAAGTTTCTTTTATATATAATGCAATGTTATATAATGACCGTTTGCAAGTTCTATTCATTCTATCTTCAAAAAAGTTGGTTAGAGGCATCGTGCCTGATATTAAAAGTGCGGCAGGCAGGCAGCCAGGAAGCCCATGGTGTCCTATCGATGATTTATCGAACGCTATCCTGTAGAGATAGGGAGGTTATGATCCCACTGTGTAAGGCAATTGAAAACCACATTTGGAACACTGGGTCCAAGTATGGAGACCTCATCTGAAAAACACATCGAGCTTCTTGAAAGGGTCCAAATACGGATAACCCCAATGGTGAGATCGGCAGAAAGATGACTATATGAGGAACGATCCCAATTAAATGGGCTACAGAACTTGCAACCAGGCACCTCAGAGGTGACATGATTGAGACTTATAAGGCTCTAAAAAGATTAGTAAAATGAATGAAGGTGGAATTCTCGCTGTTCCCTCCCCCTTTCACTCTACCACTTTAAACCCCCACTTCCTGTCTCCTAATACTATGTTCTAATTTATTATTATTTTTTTTAACTGTTTTTTTTACCTCTCTATTCGCCTTGGCTACCACAGGGTTCGCCCCGCCAGTGCTTCATGCTCCCTACTGCCCTGCCCTCCTCTTCATGGACGGTAAACTAGAGGTTTTTGTGTGGAAACACAGGCCCCTAGACTAAGAGGCCGGATGAACAACACAACCCCACACTAATACTACACGAACACAACACTCACTAACCTACATAAATCTGGCCGTTACAAAGTTTTGCATTCATCACATTGCCTGACCCTGAGTTGGGGGAACCCCCGGAGCCGCATTACAAATAACACTGTACACTATATTCTGAAGAATTCCAGAACTAGGGGTCACAAATTCAAATTACAGGGGCGGATGTTTAGATTAGATTGTAGGAAGTTTTCTTTTAGCCAGCTAGTTGTGGCTAACTGGAACAAGTTGCCCTCGCAGGTAATTGAAGCTGACAGTTTGAACAGATTCAAAGGTCAACTAGGTGAGGAGGGAATCATATAATTTGTGCTTTTTTATCTAGTTGGTTGGGTTTTATTTATTTATTTATTTTTTTGTCCGTGCAGTAAAAGCTGTGGCTTCTTGCAATGTATGGCGAATACTATTATTTTTGTAACCCTAATTTTAGATAGCCATTTCGGTAACTTTTAAAGCAATTTAACATAGTTTGTGTACGTATTTGCGAAAACCAAAGTTATGTTTCCACATTTCCCCTTAAACATTTAAAATATCGTTCGAAAAGTGCAACATGCAAGAAGCATAACATAAACTCATACGCTACCTTCTTTCCTATCTTAAATTTAAACCTCTTCTCCAAAACCAAATTAAACCTATTGCCTTGAACGCCATTACCCGTTTTCTGCTGTGGGCACTGTAGGAGATTTGGGATAATATATACGTTTGATTTCGTAATAGAATGTTGTGTGTTCTCAGTTATAGTCTGTACACCCCTATTCAATCCTGATATAAACAAATAAACGAGGTTGATGAAAATTCTGATTTGCCAGTTGCTAAAAACTAGTGGTACTTGAACTGACCAGTGAAAGCGTTTGTCAACCACGTTTATGTCATGTCAGATTGGACTGAACAGAGTGACGAATCTAGCTGGAAAAAAAAAAAAAAAATATATATATATATATATACACGCTGGTGTTCAAAGAAAGTGCACCATCCCTTATAATTGTAATTGTCGTTCGAATAATGTAAGTATATGGCAATATTTCTTACAGATTGCATCAGATAAGATTGACACGCGTATGACGTAATATTGCATCAGCTGTTACTTTCAGCATATAAGCACGCTCTGAAAGAATTGCAGCCATTCTTTGCTTGTGTCAGAAAGGCTAGTTACGTTTAGTTGACACCAAGCAGAAAGAGTTGCTTTACGTGAGGAAAGATGTTCTTCCTGTCATATTGCTTATAGAGGGTCTTGTAACAGTCTACAGTGAGTAGATTTCTTTCCAAACTCAAGAATACTAGTGCTGCTGATAGGAAAAAAGGAACCGGACGCAAATGAGTCTCTACGACAAAACAGAACTGCATTTTGAAGCGTTTATGTCTTAAAAACCGTAAAGCTTCTTCGTCTGAGTCGAAAAGAGAATGGGAAGAACATACAGGAGTGGTAGCAAGTGCAGTAACAGTCAGAAGACGCCTCTTCAAAAATGGACTTGTAGCTCGTCGTCTTAAGAAGCCGCCCCTCCTCACACAACAAATGAAAAAGGCCCGATTATTTGGTGTGAGGAGCTTACTCAAATGGATCCCCGAGCAGTGGAAGTCAGTTATTTTCTCGGATGAGAAGAAATTCAACCTGCTGATGGGAGACAAATGATTCGCCGTAAACGTGGTGAAGAATGCCATCCAGACAGTATGGTGTCTACAGTGAAAGCGCCTACCAGCCAAATGATATGGGGATGCATTTCGTATCACCTGCAGTTTATAAAATGTTCCGTGGATACCTGGCTATACTGGAAGGCAAATTGCTGCCAACCATTAGAGACCATTTGAACATGCCAAGTAACTGCATCTTTCAGGACGACTCTGCTCCTTGTCATCGGGCGAAAAGTGTAAGTAGGCACTTCTGTAGTTACTTTAGCTTCATTTCTGCATTAGAGGTTCGACAGTAATGTGTTTACATTTGTTACAGGTGAAAAAATGGTTGCAAGAACGGTCCATTACAACTCTTAGCTGGCCAGGAAACACCTCGGTCCTAATTCCTATAGAGAACTGTTGGCATCGTGTGGAATCTGTAGTTGCCAGAAAGAAACAAAAGACCCTTCGTGAACTTCAGGAAGCCATAATTCGTGTTTGGAACCACGAACTATCAGTTGATTATCTTCAGAAACTGATCTTGTCAATGCCTCGACGGTGTGCTGCTGTCATCAGGGCCAGAGGCGGTTCAACTAAATATTAGTCTGCACCTGGTGGACTTTTCATTTTGTTTTCCATTTAAAATAATAAACTGAAGCAAACTGAGGGCTTCTGATAACATTTCAGCCAAAATTGTCGTGTTTACCAAAACTGTTGTATAAAGGTTGCAAATGCACATTTTTGATATTTTGAGAGCACCTCTCAAATATTACTTAACTTTGCCTTAACTATGAATAACTGTCTTTGTTTATATTTCTATTTGTGATGCTAGTCATTAATGTAACATACCACCGCGAAAAGGGGTTAGAAATGTGAAATTCCTAGGTGATGCACTTTCTTTGAACACCAGTGTGTATATACTATATATATATATATATTACACATCTTTCTCCCTCCCTACTTTTCTACGAGGGTGAATAAGTAAATAAGATGAAATTTAATTTTTCATAGACATGTTGGAGGGGATAGACAGGTGATGTGGGAAGGTTTTCTTATTTTTGGCGGATATTTTGTCGGCTTGCTTTCTTGCTTAAATTGTTGTCATGATCCTATACTAATAAATAAATAAATCTTTATTGATAACAAAGGAAAATGTACAATATGTTCATCATGGCAGGAAGGACTAAGAGGAAGTATTAGTTGAATATATAATAATATACATGCATTTACATTACATAATGAGATATCTAAAAGAATACCAACTATATATACCAAGAGGTTCAAAATCAAGACAACAAACCGTTCACCGACGACCAGCCAACACCAACGTGCACACAAAAGGCACATCTACTACAACCGGCAGAGAAAGCAGCTCCGTGGTTCTCATAGGCACTCATACATGACAGCCACGTCGAGAGAGATATCAACCGCATCAGGGGGATTGGAAGCACTGAAAAAAAGGCCGCCTGTAGGCGTTGTGTGTGACAAGCTTCCTAAGATAGTCAAGGTTTTGGATATCGGGCAATATTTGGGTCGACAGGAATCTCCCAGAGAGGGTATGTCTGTTAGTGCTGGTAACAAAGACGGAAGCGATCTCAGACGACTGTAGGGGATACTCCACGAGCATGTATTTCGTATGCAAGGGTCTATGATTAAGACAATTAGCGTCTTAAAGGGGAAGACTAATCCCTCCCCCCCCCGGAATGAGTTGGGTAATGCCTAGGGTGCGTGCCATCTCGTTCGTGGTCATCACTGGGGGAGGTGAAATTTCCATACTGCCTACTTCTAAAGCCAATATTCTGCAATGAAGACTCTTTTACTATGGTGCCTGGTGGAGACGACATAACTGAGCCATACGTAACAATAAGTACTGTATATAACTAATGGATCAGAGATGCCGCCCCCAACATAGTTAATATACTTATTGCCACATTCCCTTATTATATCATGTTTTAACACGTAGTCTTCATGATGTAAAGTTGCCAAAATGCTTGAATGTATTTCAATGAATGCATTCAGGAGCAGGGCCGTGCATAGATATTTAGGGACCAGGATGCAAAAGGGTTGGCGCCTCCGTAGCCAGGTGGGCAGGAGCAGCAGTGAGTAGCACACGCTTCTTGATTAGACCGGGGTTCGAGCCCGTGACCACTAAATACGGAGGATGCGGAAAGGTCAAGGAATGACCACCGCATATCCCGGAGCAATATGGCCTTAGTTGCCAATGAACCAAATAACAACAACAACAGCAAAAGGGTTAAGGAGCCTCGTTTATTTATGTTGAGCCTTTGCTGGCTCCCTCTATTGGGACCCTAGATCGGGAGCCCTGGTGCGGCGCATCCAATGCACCCCACATTTGCATGGCCCTGTATAGGAGTGCTACCAGCTTTATGTGTCTAAAAGTTCTCTATACAATTGTAATATTTGTACCGTCTGATTTTTACACATTCAGGTTACTTGAAGATGCACTTTAAACGGTGAAAATCGAAGAATTACGCCCACATTCAAAATGCAGTGCGCAAATATCTACTCTCTTTACCAAGCATTTTTCTTGGTTGAGGGAAAAACTTATCATCATGTCATCATAGAGCACGATAAAGCCGAAATCGTTTATTCCATGATTCTGGAATGTTGAAGTTTATTCATCAATCTTGTATAAGCATTTGTTAATTTCTATTAAACTAAGATTGTAAAACTATAGTCAGTATAGATACACAAAAAGCACAAAGCTCTTTGCTCAGTAATATGCGAAGCAATAAAAATTAATAGAAGTTAAATAATAAACTTAAACTTAATTATTATTACATTTTAGACATATCAGAGATCTGTGAGTAATATATGTGTGTGCTGACGAGTCGACTTGCATGTTGTGCGGGCTGAAAAACCCGGAATAACTCATGGAAAAAGTCCTACTCCCTCCGCATGAGATCGGCTAACTACAGCCTCGATTAAAAGAGACTTTAGAACAAGTGACTGTGTGTTTCACCTCGCTGTTAGTGTTGTGACTAGCGTACCCGAGTTCTTACACAAGGCATGGGTTCGATTTCCATTGCTGGTTGAAATGGGAAGAACTTCTGCGGACTCCGTAATCAAGTTAGAAGGATGAGAACTGCACGAGTCTTCCCCCCCCCCCACCGGAAACGGGTTTTTTTATCACACAAAACAGTAAAACCGCCGAAGAATATGCTCAATTTACAAATGCATCATGGTTCATGGCCTCGGTTGCTTTTGTTCAAATTCTAAACAGTCCATTCCAAACGACTGTCTGAAATTCGAAAATTTCTTTAAAGACTCAGCAATTTTCGGAGAAAAAAAATCACCTTTCCCTCCTTCAATTCAAATTCTGCTAAATCACGAATAGCTAAAATCTTAATTTTTTTTTTTTTTTTTTTACAATTTATACTGTTTTTTAGACCATCTCTCTAAAATTTACTTTAAAAAAATGCATTTAGTAGGTAACTGAGCAATTTGATTTGTATGATTTTTAATGTACTTTTTCGTAGTGTTCAGTCCTTTTTATGATAAAAATCTCCTCTACGACTTTCTAATTTATGAACATGGATAATACCTTGGCACTTTAAAAAATTTTGTTCTTTCGAATATCCGTTACCAACAACAACAACAACAACTGATGTCATTCACCAAAACCTGTTTTAATATTAATTCCACTTAACTGGTTGCTTATTTGAAATGTGAAATCGGCTGTTAAGTACCTGAGATAACGTTATATCATTATTTTTATTTAGCGTACCCAAGGTCTACCAATATATTACTAAAAAAAAAAACACTACAATAATATAATTATGGGAAAATAGTGATCTTGGAGAATTAAAATGTTTAATTTTTCGGTGATAAAAAGTGTCTGTGTTCTGTTGAAATATAAAACCAGGAGGTTCCATTTAAAAATAAGAATATACATTTTCCCCAAGTTGGTTCTAGATCAATTTCAGAGAACACCTTACTAATCAATTTTTCAGGGTAACCCCGAATCAAAACTGATCACGTATATTCTTATTTTCAAATGGAACCTCCTGGTTTTATATTTCAACAGAACACACATTTTTTTAAATATTTTATTTCCTACGATTAATATGAACGTTATATGGGTGACCCTCTCTAAATACAGACCTCTGAAATACAGGAACCACGAGACCTTTCGCTATGCTATTTGTATAAAGATTAATTGAACAAAAATCACTGTACAGAAGCAATGATAGAATAACTGAAAAGTTCGCAAATTGTATCATCACGAAATTAGAGGTCCTGTTAGGGTTCTGTTACTTCATAGGCCAGATGAACAAGAATTTTAATTTTAATTAAAAACTATTACTCTGATTACTATACGTAATCTTTTCTTTATTTTTATTTAAGCAGTGGCCAACAGTCTAGAAGCGATATCCTTCCTTCCCTCTGTCTGTAACTTGTTACCCGACTACTGGCATGGGAAAGTAGGGAGCGACCATAAACTTCTCTTTGTAATACAGTACTTGTTTGCGAGTAGCCGTTGGCAAACTTAGAAGATTGTATATCGTCCCTTCTTTCATTATTCGAACGAACTCTGTGGAGGAATGGAATACTAAGTAATTCACGAGCAAATGGATCAAGCAAACGTTTCAGAGAACTGAATTCTGTTAGAAATAAATTTTTTAAGTTTTAAGTTATTTTTAAAACGAAATGCAAATTTGTGATTTTTGAAAACAAAACTTGAATTACTAAAAAAATGCATATTATTTCGATGTACATACGTTAGAGAAGTTCAGGTAAAATAACACTGTTTTAAGATAAGGGGAAAAGCAGGAAGGTTAAAATTTGACTTGTAAATAAGTAATTTCAGTTGAATGACGCTCACAAACACGGATTATTTATAGCAAACAGAGAACTCAATCAGCATTTTTATTTAATTGTATACTACACGACACAGAGTCCTTAAACGTTTACCCAACAAACTGCTGCAGCCCTGATTGCTGTACGTGAAAACAGTAGTAGGCTTGTAGTTTTGCTACAATCCTTCTGTTAGGCTCGGTTGTTTACATAACCTCTAAAGTTTCTTTAGTGATGAGAGTCAGAAAATACCACGTCTGTAATTTGCGTGCTCCAAGGCCGATTTGTTTCTGAAATTGAAACTACTGCATCTAAGAATGGTTGACTAGCCCACCTGATATTGAACTTTTCACTCTTCTTTCTCTTAAAAGGTATTTTAATCTGCATAAATTTATCCAAATTACCCTCTTTCACAGCAGCAGATGTAAGTTTTGTTCGAATAATCAGTCACTCTCTGACCGAAAGGAAATTTTTCACATCTGTCCTGCAATGTTCATTTTTATAACTATGTTGATTCCTTGAAAATATATGTATACGTATATAACGATGGCTCCTTTTCTCATCCAGCCATTGGAGCAGGTGGCGTCCCTTCCTTTGATTACAGCAGCTTTTCACCTGAAATCAAACTACTTTTAGAAAATCTGAATCTTTCCCCCTCTTCAAAATATGTAATTTGCGATAACTCGTTTAGCCTGCAATTGCAAAATGAAGAACTTCATCAAATGGTCACCTTTATTTGGGTCCTAGCATATTGCTGGATAAGAGAGAATGAACAGGCCGATAAAGCTGCTAAAAATCCGACAACTTCAAATCGTATACAAGCAGCACACTTTGCACAGCGGAAAGAACTATGGCACTCTCAACCGATGATCGAAGAGGACCCGAAACTTTGGCATTCTAGCGTTCAGACTGTACGACGAGAAGAAGATATTCTCGCATGGACACAGATAAAACATGCCTACCTGAATCACGGGCGATCGTCCACCTCATTGTCCACGTTGTTCAGAATATTTAACGGTTAAACATATTCCTTTTGAATGTCCCCCACCATCAAGATAGAACGTCAATCTTTCTGTCTATGGTACACTAATCTTTGAGAACCGATGACACTACAGCATGTTATTGGCGATGAAGTAAACATTACCGAATTTTTCTGTTTTCTGAAACAAATTCTCACACACACTGCAACCATCTTTTTTTCAATTCACATTTGTGTCCTCTTATGTGTGCCATTTGAGGAAGACGCCATTAGCATTTAAGACCTTAAATACTTCGATAAAGTCTCTAGTTTCCAGGCATTGAATGAACTTACTTGATAAGATTACCCTTTTGTCTCCCTGACTAATCTCTTATTTGTACACATTCCAACAGATCCATATTCTTCCCGAAACGAAGTTTCCGAATCTGTATTCAGTATTCAAGATGCGGTCTAACAGTGCCTTATAACAAAGAGTCAATCATCTGTTTATTTGCTACTGTTTCCTTTAAATACTTTTAATAAAACTGAAATACTTCTAATAAAATTGAAAACAAAAAAGTACATCTTACAAAATGAGTGTGTACCATAAAATTTTCATATTCATTGAACTTTTGTTAAAAACAAGATGAAAAAAAATAAACGTACGTTGGTGAAATATTGTATTTTTATACTATATTTACCACTATGTTTATAGAGGTTACATGAGTTTATCTACACTATATATCTCATTCCTTATTAATTAACAACTTCCATTAAACGCCAGATATAGAAGTTCACGCACGGTACAAGCCACCTGTCATTTTAATCATTCTTATTATCCTGAGTACATGGAACGTCCATGTATATCAAGAAAGGTTCCGTATAAATTCGTGGTTGCTATCAAACTTCTCACCCGATGGAAAACTAGTTGTCATATCACGGTTGATATCACAGTGGGATGTGTTGGTCTGGGCTATGAGTTGTTGCCTTTTAGGTTATGTCATTAGAAAGTTGATTAGCTGGATTAAAGTTTATGTTGATTAGCTGGATCCTGGATACAAACAAAAAAAAAATATATATATAATAAATAAATAAATAAATATATATATATATATATATATAATTTTTTTTTTGAAAAATGGATAACAAAATATCACATTGCCATCTGTGTGATTTTCAGAACATAGCTACTGATGTCAATCGTATAGCCACACGAAAAGATTCCACCTATTAACCTGTCATTCAGCAATGCCAGAGCCATCCAACTTGATAAACGGTTTAAAAACACTACTTTTGTGGGTTTTTTTTTTTTTTTACTTTTTTAATTCCTTTTGTTTTATAATAGACATAAACCCAAAGCTCCAGTAAATGGTTACATGAGAAGTATTCAATTAGAACTTGGAGGGAAGGTAAAAATGAAATCACCCCCGACTGAATCGAAAATACTGAAATTTAATAACGGTCGTATGTGCAGCACTCCTTTGGACTTTTTTGAATGCAGAATTCCACTTTAAAATATCAATTATTTCTTAACGCATGTTTTCACTTGGTGGATATACGACGCAGAAGACACGTATCGACTGACCATTGATCCATCATATCCATCAATATCTGAAACTGCGTATGAATTTAAATCAAGTAGACACGTTGTTTGTTAGGTCTTCCTTCAATACAAAATGCAAAATGCACAAACAATTGAAATAGAAGAATGTCTGGAACAAGTTTTGGAATTTGATTCATAAATTATATTAAGATCCTTTGTTTACTACATGTTTCAGATCTTTTATCGTTCATACCACTGTCGTATTTTTATATTTTATTCTTACTCTCTGCAATAGCTTAATATATTTTACGAGAAACAAATTATTATTCTTCATTTAATGATTTTTTTTTCTCCTTTTATTTCTATGATGCAAACTTCAAAATTTATGTTTCTGTCTCTCTGGCTGACACTCTCCATGCAAACGTGGAGAAGGATAATCGAATAATATCACCACCAGAAAAGGCAGAGGAGGCACATTCTTAAAATTTTATGCATTCTTTGCAGGACGCTTACGTAATAATTCTTTCACTACGTCCCTATGGACACATACCAAAGTATGTACAGCTGTAGGTTTTATAAAGAATGGCTTTCCTATATTGACTATACAATGATAAATTTCCATAATACTCTTTTTGTTGTTGTGCAGACTCCTTAACATATGCGTAAATTACTTCAAAATAGTTTTAGTTAGGTTTGTACAAATAGATACACATACACAAAGTACAATATGTGTTTTTATTTGAAGTCGTATGTAGGCGTGGATTTAGATTCTGTGTGATTATAGAATTGAAAATCCCTTGCAAAAAAATCTGTTTAAAATGCCATTTGAAATAAAAAATAATGGCTCCCTTAATCGTTTTTAAAATAAATAGATTTTATAACTCTCACATGAAGCGCCATCGAAATTATAAATAAACGTAGTTACGCCCCCTTAATTCACGATTGCCTTGGCTGAGCAGTGAAGAGCTTTTATTTTTAAACTAAAATATACAGGTACATTGTGTACAAATTGTAATAATAAAAATGTGTTAATAGATTTGAAACTATGTAAATTTTGATATGATTCAGGGAAGGGCTATGGAATTGGAATTGATCCTAAAATCTGCACAATTTTATAATTGCTAAATAAGTCTTTATAATTGCAACTATTGGTAAATGAATAAGGAATATAATACGAATCGACAACCATCAAAGGGGAGGTTTATGATTCTCACAACAATCTTACCTACCTTTTCTTGGGAACGCACTGTTGTGTACTGTTCTTAGCATGGACAGATACAATTGTTTGTCATAAAAGTAATAAAAAAAAAGGAATATTATATAAACTGAAACAAAAATTTTTATCCTTGAACAGATTCGAAATTTCATTACTCATTCCTCTAGAGAGAAATTTTTCTTCATCGGCCCTTATAAGAAAATGAGATCACCTGTATAAACTTATAGTTGCTAAATCATCATTTTCCAAATTCCTACTGAATCCAAGAATCTTTCTGCGAAATTCAGAGATGACTAAACATAAAGTTTGTTCGTTGTACACAGCTTTCTGTTAATGGAGATCTTTTTCTAGCAGTAGGAGGGAAACGAGATGATACCTTTTCTTGTCTATAGTTCACATTTTGCCAACTTAGTGTTAGTAAGTAAAAACAGAATTCGTCGAGCAAACTCAATCGTTAAAATTTCTTTTTATCATCTGTCTTTTGTTTGGGTTTTTTTTTTTTTTTTTTTGTTGGCTCCCCTATTCTTCCTTCTTCTTCTAATTGTATCATTTCTCGACTCCCTTTACATTACTAGTTACTTTTGTTTTCCTTTTCGGAGATAACTGTATTGGTTGTTGTCGGATATTAGACACGTAAGCGACTTAAATCATATTGCTCCGTTTTTCAGCCCACAAAACATTGTGGGCTGAAAAAAATCCAGTATAACTCACGGGGGAACACTGCTCCCTTCGCCTGAGATCGGCTAACTACAGCATCAATAGAAAAGGACTTTAGAAATCCTCCATTCATAGACGCGAATCAAACCCAGACCTCTCTAAACAAGTGACAAGTGGCAAAAACACTTACTGTCACGGGGGATGCAATGAACTGGACCCTCCTGTCCTTTTTTTTCACACACAAGCTTGAAAATTTGTTACCAAACGACACTTGTTATAAAATTTATAAGTATTACCCGGGTCGTGCCAAGATTTTAAGAAACTGAATAAAAACAAAAAGTGGTTGTGAGAAACATAATGGTAATGGTTACGATGGCTGTAATTTCCCATTTTATGGAAAAGCCTTCAAGCCAGGAGGCATTTTCGTGCAATTTTTTTCACACTAATCGAGATAGTTGATATCAGGAGAGGATTTCGTAGTCTCTCCCTCTTCAGAAACTTGGGGTTTTCATCCCGAAAAATAGGCCAGTCTGTTTTGCTGGATGAAAACCGCGAGTTTCCGGGGAAGAACAGAACTAAGATAATATTCTGTAGCGTCTTAGCCTTAATTGCTTTCCTGTAAAAGTTCCCAATGTTCATTTTGTCACCCCTGAGAGCCGGTACCTGGACGTAATCGCTTTCAATTTTCCACGTTAAAACGGCTCTGAATATTATCAAAAAATTCAATTTAAAAATGCGAAGTTACCTTATAATCGGTTTTGAACTGCGTTGGCTATAGCCAATATAGTCAACACAGTTCAATAGTTAAAAAATAAAAAATAAATGCTTTGGTATCATTTATCGAAAGAAATTTCTACCCTTTTAGGCGCCTCCGTAGCCAGGTGGGAAGGAGCAGCAGTGCGTAGCACATGCTTCTTGGTTAGACCGGGGTTCGAGCCCGTCACCACCGGATGCGGAAAGGTCAGGGAATGACCACCGCATATCCCGGAGCAATATGGCCTTAGTTGCTAATGCTCCTAAAAACCAAATAACGAACAAACATCTACCCTTTTAAAGAAAAACAAACAAAGTTATATCAGTATAACACTGCGTATAAAAAGAACCAAAATGGCACCAATTAAATTTCAGTTTTAAAACGAAAAAATTGTTCGCTCTTTTTAAGAGAAATTTGTGATTTTAGTATATCTGAATGTTCTATATTAAAACTTGTTAAAAATGTTGTGTCATCCACCTTTTTAAAGGAAAAGGAAAGAAAGGAGTAATATGTGAATAATTTTTTTCCTTCTGAAACAAAAATTTAGAACACTACTAGAGTTTCTTTAATCAACGTCCAACTATGTCGGCTACCATATTTGGATTCCATGTTGCTTGGTAACGCTTTTCCATATCGGATATCTCTTGATGAAGCCTTTCGCTGCGTTTATCACCGTTAGCATCCAAATCTGGTTAAAAGACAATCTATATACGACTGTAGGGAATGTAACTTAAAAGACATATTTCAGCACATTTTTAAAAGGCATTCAGCTCTTTAACAATATGACCATAACTCTCTGCACTGCCATTGCCTACGAAACTGGCAACGACAATTTTAAGAATTCCATACTGCTTTTTCACTTGAATTTAATATGACTTAAAATACGATGTCCTGCATAAGTTTTGTAATTTATTGGCCGACAAGAATACCATCTTTGATTATTGCGTCTCTCCTATTTTCGGCTTTTATCCTAAGCCCAGATTTTTACCTTAGTCGCAAACCTTACATCTAAAGCATAACGCATACGCCTGCCGGCTCTCGTTTGTAGCACAGTTTGTATAATCACCGTCCTCGCCCCAACCGGGTGGAAAAGACCTCAGTTCTAATCCCCTCAATGACGCGAGGAATTTTTATGGGTATTTTTCACAACGTGGCTGAGTCAGTCAGTCTCGGGAGAGGGTAGCATGGATTTTTCTCCCAGAAACTCGGGTTTTTCGTCCAGTCATAAAAACATAAAAACACGCATTTAACTGAATGGCGCAATATGGTCTGAGTCGCAGATGCGCCTTAAACCGTATAATACTCCCGCTTAATCAATGGATTACACACTTCTCTTTGAGATATCAAAATTAATTGACAAAATAATCAATCATTGTTAAGGCACTTTCAAGACATTATGCATGAACTGTTTTGAAGTTCATTAAGGGGAACTCAATAAGATCAAAAGTAAGATACAACAGACGGTTGTAAAATTGCTGTCAAAATACGCACAGGACACGTACATCGTTTTTTTTTTTTTTTCGTCAAACGGTGCATGACATGATAATCTCCTCGCCAATAGTTGGGTGACATTTGATATTACATTAACCAATAGTTCTGCTTGCTTGACACTCACCAAGCCGAATCTTTGTGCGATGCGACATTTTCGGGTTATTTATTTATTTATTTATTTATTTATTGTGAAGGGGGTGTGAAGCTAGGTGATCATTTACGTTACTTGGGTCTGGGCAAGTATCCATCCGGGAAACTTGAATAATTTTATGTTTGTAATATTCATTACATATAGAAGCAGAATTAATAGCAATTTATTTTTATTCTTTTCCCATCGAATACATCAGTTTCATCAATGAACGCCTCCACACAGTGGCGGTCCCACAACTTTCTAGAGGACGAGAACTAAAGCAGTCGAGAAGTGGCTAAAGCTGTGTTCCAAGGAATCTTAAGCTTTATTCATCATCATGCAACAATAAAAAATCAATCTATACCATTTTGATCGCAAGAGATGGGATATAGCCACAACATGGGATTGCCACTGTCTTCACAAACTTAAATTTGGCAGAGATTAATTGTTTCATGGTTATATTTTATGTTATCAACATTTTTCTGAAAATTTAAGCGAAGTAATATTTATTTTTCCTTATTGGTTCCATTTATATTCAAAAGAGTGATGAAATTACCGATTTAGGAGTCATTTTCACAAGCAACTGCCGATATGAGCATATAAACCATATTATTAATAAATCTTTTACAAAACTGGATTCATCAAAAGGAATTATTTTCGTTTTAAAGACTACAGATATGAGGTCGTTCTCTACAAAGCATCCGTTCTACAGTCATCAACTACGTCGCCGTTGTCTGGAATCGCTATAGGAAGATTCACTCGAAAAAATTCGAAGCGAATAGGATGCAGAAAGAAATATTTCTGGATTCTTTAACAAATAATTACCATCTCTTTTATGAGAACAAAGGTATCCATAAGTATACTTTAGAAATAAAAAATAATAAATAAAATAACTTATTTATTATATTACTATACATATCACTCAGGACTTTGAAGCAAATTTAAAATATAAGTGGTTTGTTATGGAACGCGAACTAGAAAAATGGAATTTGAAAGAATTGCCGCAATCTCCAGCAATTTTAAAAAGCTAAGGAACGATCTGTTTACAGAAGAGCCTAAAAGAAATCTTAAAACACAGTTATTGGAGCAGGTCTCCTAACAAGCACTTAGCAACATATGAAATTACATTAAAAATAGAAAACCGAAGGAACCTATGCTAACAGCCAATGACACCGTAACTAGAATAGGAAACCCCCAACTGAAAATAAACAAAAGGAAAAAAAAAATGATCAACGCACTAGCTGTAAAATATTTGCAGTCGATAATGATATAAGATAATAACACTCTAATGGGAAAAGCTTAGTAATAAAATCTATTATATTAATAGAGAAAAATTTATATGCGCCAAGAACAGTCCGTATTAGCCTCTTTCCTTCTCAGACTCTCGTGATATATTGACAGCCAGTCTCCATTAGAGAGAAAGTTATCCATCAGTACTTTTCTTAATTGGTTATGGTTTATTCTTCAAAATTCAAAAAATTTCTCAATGTAGTATACTGCTTGAAAAGATCTTGTCTAGACCATAGATTTTAAAAACTGGGCTCCGTGAGACTTTTAATGAGGAAATAGAGGGAGTTGATTTTACGATCTTTGTTTTGTCTTGGTTTTCGTTTTTTAAAAGATCGCCAGGAAATGAAGAACTCTGGATTGAGAATTTATGAGATGCATAAACAATATTTTAATATTAATTAAGAAATATCCAAGATTCAGAACTGTTTGGATCATGGGTTTCAAGGTACGTTCCGCAGAATCCTCGATTCTGGGGAACCGAAGGTTCCGCAAAGGGCTTTCAGTGGTTTTGCAAAAATTAATTTTTATAGCTGATTTTTATTTAATTAATTTGTACGCATGCCTTTTTAATTTATTATTAATTATTACTGTTTTCAAAACATATTAGGATTCTGTGGCAGATTTTTATTTTTCAAAAGAGTTCCACGGCCAAAAGATTTTGAAAAGCGCTGGTCTACAATAGACTATTATTTATTTATCATGTATGTCATTTATCACGTATACATGCCATGTATACGAATTCTTAAAGTCGCTTCTTACAACCAGGGTTCTTCACCTGACGGTGAATAAAAAATCCCTCACTAGGAAAGTCAGTGTAGGTGTTCTTTCTGGGCTCCTCTTTACTGCTGCTATCCACCCATTCCTGTGCCAATAAACCGATTTTCTCAGTACGCAGATGATTTGAAGCTCCTCTATCGGATCCATGGGACCGACCAACCTGAGACTGCTTCCAACACCATCATTAAAGCCTAAAAACTCTTATTACGTACTTAGCACAGTTCTCTCTTCAGATTAACCCAAATAAATCTGCACAAATGGTGTTCTCACTCAAATCACACCCAACTGAACTAGACCTGAAAATCCATGGAACCTCTATCCCTCCAGTAACCAAGCACAGAGATCTCTGGGTCTTAACCTTAAGCTCAGCCTTAAACA
The DNA here is from genome assembly GCF_048544385.1 of Mastigoproctus giganteus. Classification (NCBI taxonomy): domain Eukaryota; kingdom Metazoa; phylum Arthropoda; class Arachnida; order Uropygi; family Thelyphonidae; genus Mastigoproctus; species Mastigoproctus giganteus. The sequence continues at coordinate 88,378,370 of NC_143583.1, read as the reverse complement.
CCATGTCACAGATATTAACAACAAGGTCTGCCGTTCCAGATGGCTTGCCAAACAATATCTTCTTTATGTCACAGAGTCTCAGTACTCCCTTCAATATATTTACCGGTTTCTTCAGCCAGTCATTACCTACGGATCTGAAATCTGGGCGTCGGCAGAAAAAAACACGCTAAAAACCATCTCATCTGATGAGTACTGGCTTCTTCGGTGGGTGCTCTTCAAGCACAAGCTTCCACCTCTCACACATACTTCAGAAATGACCAAACTTCTGAACTACAGAAAAGTCTCAGAACGGATCTGCACCCTCCGCTTACTCGTCACCATTAAAATGATAGCGGGTGAAATCAATATGCCAAGTTTTTGGCAGATTTGTAATTGAAGAATCCCTCCGAAACCCTTAAGGGTTTCGGAGGGATTCTCCAATTACATGCCATGTAATTGGAGGCTCAGGAAGGGCGACAGATTCCTGCCAATGGAGATGCTCCAAAACGTTCAAAATATGGACGTCCACAAGAAATTCATTGAAGACAAAGCCTACAGAAGACGTATCATCAGGGAGCAGCTCTCGTCTTCAACCGAGTGACTGTTATTGTTTTTCCTTGATCGGTTTGTTGATATTGTGAAAAAAAAAATCTGTTTTCATGTGTTTACAACTTATTTTTTTGTTTTTAGAGTTTTAGGTCCTTTCTATGTTTTTTTTCTGTTATGGGAATTGCATCAGGCATCCATGTAAAATTTACTTATTTTCGCTGATTGCAATAAAGATATTATTATGTATGACATGTAGATAAATATATTTGTTTTGTTTATACATTGTATAAACAAATACGTTTATACAATGTATAAAGACATTTACATACAAATGTGTATAAATATACAATTTATACACCATCTTCAATTTCGCACAGACCACTCAGCTACGTAAGTTGGAGAAAAAATGTTTGTATAAAAATTATAATTGTGTTCCTTAAGAATTATAGGCATTGTGATATGGGTATGAGTATAGAACAACATTATAGATTTTGTTGAATTCAGCAACATTGATTAAGTGATATATAACAGATCGGAAAATAAAGATGGAGAAGTGATCTGTTATTAGCAATGGTACTGTATATTTGTTCGGCTCTTGATCTTCTGATCAAAGTGAGAATTTTAACAAGCAAACGAAGGTTGATAATAATAGTTGAAAAAATTATACTAAGGAATGGGGCGTAGAAAAAACTACGAAGGAAAAAAGTATTTAAAAATAACAATGTAGATCTATAATAAAGGTCCTTTATTTATACCCTACCAAAAACAAGTCCTTCGTTTTAGTACAGTGGTTTCTCCACTTTTCACTCATTTGGAGGATCTTAGTAAGAAATTCTTAAAGTCAATTCAGAGTTCTTAAAATTCTTCAATCAAGGCCATAGCCAATCGCAGGCAGAGGGAGTAGGTTTTTTTCTGTGAGTTATTTCAGGTTTTTGAGCTTGCGCCATATGCAAATCGGACTGTGAACACGTGCACACATATAATTCATAATGGTGCAATATGATCTAAGGCGCTCACGCGTCTAAAACCTAACAACAAAAGATAAAAACAATGTCCGTGAAAGTCTGATTAAGCCAAAAAATGTCCTCATATTCTAACTCACATAAAACTGGGTTTGATGAACAATTCAAAAAAGCCTTAGACAACGATGGAGAATGTTTCAAGTATTTATGGTAAATTTCCTGCTGTTTCAGCAGCAAAACTTGATGAAGAAGTTTTTGGTGGATCATAAGAAAGGTAAATTGATTTCGGATGAAGAGTTGAAAGAACAAATGGAAAAAGAAGCATGGATTACCTTGAAGGATGTTACTAACAGATTTTTAGAAAATAAGAAAGGACCCGTATTACCAATATATTGTCCACAGCATGTTCAATAAATTCAAAGAATAACTGTATTTTAAATGAGCTTGAAATTTCACTTTTTATACTCATATTTGGACTGATGGACGATTACTCTTGGATCCTACAGGAAAGCTCCAGAAGTAATGCATAAAAGAAAGCAATAAAAAGTAGTTTTCCGAATAAAAGACGTAGATTTGGCAAAGAAAGTCAGAGTAAATGACAATGAATATTTATTTCACGTCTATATTGTTATTTTTTTTAAGTTTTTTTTTTATTTTCTTTAATAAGCATATATAAATAATACAAAATGTTCATTTTGTTATCAGTTGGTTACCAATTTTGCCAACCAACAGCAACAGACAATGCTGAAAACCTTTTGAAAAACTCCCCATACCATAAATCGATTACAACTGCACGAAATGGATTTCGAAATTCTAATATAAATGCATTGTGCTTTACTGCGTACTCACTTCAAAATATTTGTAGAAGAGCTCTGATTAATTTTATAATCCTGAGATGAAGTTTTCACTCTGGGTTTTCAGTATAGGGTAAAACGACAATTTTTCTTTTTTTTTTTTGTTCTTATAAGATGGAAGATAGTGGGAGGGGGAAATTTAAACTGACATGTGAAACTGAGAAGAGAAATAAGAAGGGGGATATTTAACGCGAATTCTTTAAGTACATATATATATATATACACATTTGTTTTAAAGTAGTGCATTACTGTGTCTGCTCGTTGTGAAAGCAAAGTTGTTCTGTGCGAGCATTAAGCAGTGATGGGCACTACTTTTATTATTTATTTATTTTTTTTTCTAACCCCTGTGGACAGTGCAGGTGGTAGAATCGCCCTCCTCCCCACACCGTGTGGAAAAGACCTGAGTTCGAGTCCCGTCGATGATGTAAGGAATTTCTATGGCTCTTTTTCACAACGTGGCTGAGTTAGTCGGTCTTAGGCGAGGATGACATGGTTTTTTCTCCCGGAAATTTCGGTTTTTTTGTCCATAAAACAGAAAATCGACCAGAGAACACACGCAATTTACAGACAGTATTCACGGGGCAATATTGCCTTAGTCGCTGATGCTTCTGAAATCCTACAACTTTTTTTTTAGTGTGGCATAATGTTTTATCTGCATTCAAAGGAAAGAGTGTACAATTTATACCAATCTGTAATTCAATAAATACATGACACATACAACGGTCATCTTAAAATTAGCTCACTGCAAGCGTTCATTTTTTTTCTCATCAGGTTGATTTTTTCATTATTGAAATTGAAGAAATTAGCAATTCGATAATTTAAAGTTTAATCATTGATTTAATCTGTTTTGCATGAAGTCCACAGTTTATAAACTAATATAGGTTGAAAAATGAGTGGCCATCATTTTCTCTAAAAAGTTTTCCAGAAGTTCCCATAATTCACTAACGGTGGTATTTTTACTCATAAGGAAGTCATATATGCATTCTATATCTGCTTTAAGCTCTTCATTATCAAAAGTTAATAATATCACATTCTGCTTCTCTAGCAGCCATCAACTGAAGAAGAACTTTCAGTCGAGGATCTACTTTGAAAGCAACACATCCCCAATTACCGGTTGCAATAGCAGGTAGATTTTTAGAACGGACGTGTGGTTCATAAAAACCGCAGTATGCTGTATTCAACGCTCTCTGAATAAGATGTCTTACACGGTAAATGCATTTTATAAAAATGTAAAGCGTCCATGGCCACAATCTGTCTATACCTTTTTCCCCATATATCTCTAGGAGTTTTATCTTTATAGTCTCCAGCCCATTCAAATGCATCTCCAGAGTACTGGTTATATTGTTCAAAACCTGTAATCACCAGAACTTCTGAAATATTTTTAGGCTTAAAATTTTGTGGAATGTGCGTTGCGAGGAGTAAACCTCCCAACTCACTTTCCACATTATACGAATATGATCAAGGATGCTTTCGCACCATGGGAAGTTGAAAGTCAGTTAGAATGGCCAGGACTTACTTGGCCGCGCTTTCTTTAATGTATTTTACAAAGTCAACCAGGGCATTTTCGCACGACTTGCTTGAGCAGAAGTGGTAATGCAGTTTTTGAAATTAGCCTCACAGATACTCTCTGAATTTTAGGAATTCTTTGCTGTTTAATTAAGCGCAACTCTTAAAGTCTGTAGCCATCGAATGGTTGCAACATACGTCCTCTTCCGATCTTCTCAAAGACTTTTTACAAGTTTGAAGGCTAAGTTGCATTGTTTTTCTAAAAACACATGTGTGAACTAAACATACCAATGCATCATAGGTCTTAAAACACTTTGCCTTTAAATACCAATCTACATTATTTAACCATAAGTATTTGAACACCCCACAATGAATATTTTTTAACGTACTAGGAATTCAAAACACATATGTCAGCTCAGACATAGTAGTATAAATTGTGGGTCTGCAGAAACAGAGCGTTAGAAGTCAGTACGGGTAGTGGATCGGAACTCACGGACTTTCAGGAGCGATGGCGCTCAAAACCACATTGGTAACCTTTCTGGACTCGAGACTGATCAAACACTTAAAATCCATTATGGCGGGTGATATTCAAAGATTAAAGACTGTAGATGGTATCTCAATAAAGATCTGAATGGCTTCACAAACTTTAGCATTAACATTAGTAGAGGAATTTGATGTAAGAAAGCAAGAAAAAAAAAAAAACCCTTTCCATTTCAGCCAACCATTAATTCCAAAAGTTTGTCTAGTCTTGCCTCGAATTTATTTACGCTGTCAACTTCCACAACACCAGGTGGAAGTTGGTTCCAGCAATCAACTACCCAGTCGCTAAAGGCAAATTTCCGCACGTCTATTCTACAACCGTCTTTCCTCAATTTGAATTTATGGCCCCTCAGATTCGTAATCTGAACAAGAAGAAGAATCCTATCAGCATTGGGCCAGCTCAAACCATTCAAGGCCTTATACACCTCAATCAGATTACCTCGCAGGTGACAGTACCCAGATGCTGCAATTTGCAGAACTTAAGCCTTTCTTGGTAAGAGCAACCCTTTCTTGCACTCCACTCACCAATCTCGTTGCCCTTCTCTGTACTCATTCCAGCAGCTCAACATCCTTCCTGAAATGAGGCCTCAAAAAGCTGTATGCAGGGGCGGTCCGTCTGAGGGTAAAGGGTGCACTGCACCCGAGTATCAACGTTCAAGGGGCGCCTGAAAACCTGAAACTTACATACACATATGAAGAAAATTTTAAAGGGGTCAACAAATTGTAATTGGCACCCGGGCACCATATTCCCTAGGAACTCCCTTGTCTGTGTGCAGTACTCCTGATGTTGACTGACCATTGCCTTGTACAAAAGGATAATTACCTCCTTATCCCAGCTAGCAAAATTCCTGCATATTATTGACAAGACCCCATGAGCTACTCTTGCAGCCTGCCTGCACTGCTCATATCTGACTGCACAATTACCCTGAGGTCTTTTTCATTCTCCATTGCCCTGAGTGTAGTACCACACTGTTGTTTCGTTACTTTGGGGTTACTGCTACCCATATGCAGTACTTTGCATTTGTCAATGTTAAACTTTAGTTATTATTAATAGCTACATGGTGCAAGGAAACCTGAGGCTTATGCTGCACCAGCCAAAAAAAATTCCCAAGTTACCCTAAGAGAGAGAGAGAGAGAGAGAGAGAGATCACCAAGAAAGAGAAGAATGATGATATCCAGCTCAGAACTCTGGGTGTGCCAAGCCCATACTCACCAGATGCGAGCCCCTGGAGCAATTGCCACTTCTCAGCCCTTAGCATAGCATCATTACTGTCATTACCAACCCTGCCAACCTTTATATCATCTGCAAACTTGAACATTTTACCTGATATACTTGTACCTTTATCAATATCATTAATAAATACAGAAAACAATGGACCCAACACTGAACCCTGAGGGACTCCACTAATAACATTAGTCCACGAAGAGCAGTGTCCATTGATTATCACTGTCTTCTTCCACTCAACTGTCCCTTTATCCATATCAGCAACTTGCCCTTAATGCCACACTGCTCCAATTTGTACAGTAGTCTTCCATGTGCAACAGTATCAAAAGCTTTCCTAAAATCCAAGTACAGGGTCATCGAAAAAAGGTCGCCGTGATTGCCCTTTAAATTATCGTCGGAAATATTTGATTGATTACTGTGATGGTAGCAGCAAACAGTGTGGTTACTCACTAAGCTTTATTTAACACCTCAACTTTGGCTGCGCCGTCAGTGTGCGCAGAATGACTCCTACGTGCACCGCTTCAGCCAGCGTCAGTAAGATGGCCGTGCCATAGAAAGCGCAGTGTGTGTTGTAGTACGCTGAATTTCAATACCGACGTACTTCGGTACAGTATTGACGTTGTACTGTTATGACAGATTTAAATTCAGCGTAACACACTGCGCTTTCTGTTGCACGGCCATCTTACTGACACTGACTGAGGCGGTGCATGTGGGAGTCATTCTGCGAGTAGCGAAGGTCATTGTTGAGGTGTCAAATAAAACTTAATGAGTTGCCACAGTGTTTGCTGCTACGATCACAGCAATCGATCAATTTTTCCGAAGATAATTAAAAGGGAAATCATGGTCACCTTTTCCGATGACCCTGTATATAATATCAGAATTATTTTTTGCATCCAGTTCTCTTGCGACCACATCATTGTCTGATCCGCAACTTACGGATATTCGACAAACCATTAGGAATCTAGTTTGTATCTCATGCATTTTGGCTGCATTGCAGGTTCAAGAGATCACAAGGACATTTGCTGTCAGTATGGTAAACATCTGTAGGGAACCAAATAGACTTAGTTTAATGGTAGAGCGGCTGCGCCTAAGCCAAATATCATTGGTCCTGTCAGTCGTGTCACACCCAATGTTCAAGGACTCTAGAAAGTGGCAGAAGTTGTTATGACGACTCTTGCTATGCAATATTTCATTACAGTGGATGTAAAGATTGTCCAGAGAGCATTTCCTGTCGAAGCGTGTCATCTCGACTATGAAGTTTGGTGATAGAAATCTGCGTAGAATGGGCTACTTCAACTGATTTGGACTTAGTCTGTTAGTGGTTGCTCCTCTTAGCTTTATGGCTATGACCCACTTGGACATTCTGGAGAATTATGTGCTGGTTACCCAGGTGCAATACTGTGGACACGAGCCATGTCAGTATCAGCATGACAACCCTCCATGTCGCACAGCAAAGGCAATACAAGACTGGATTGTACAATTCAGCTGTACGAGTTATATCGTGTAACTCGTGCAGCTTGTGATGAAACGGAACCAAATTAGTGACGGAGAATTTGACTGTTGACGTGTAATACGACGACCAAGGATCCACACATGTTCGATCGGTTTTAAGTCTAGGATCGTGCTGGCCTCGGCCGTCGTTGGATATCTGCAGTTTCAAGATATTCCTCCACTAATTGAACTATGTGCAGTGGCGTTGTTGTGTAAGAAAAGAAAATTTGTGCCAGCCGCACCCCTAAAAAGTCGCACATAGCGTTCGATTATCGGTATCTCTGCATAAATAGGGTACTTCTATCAAAAACATGAAGGGGTTTGCAGTCGTTGATCATTATTCCGCCTCACACGAGAACTCTGCCTCCACCGTAAGCAGTTTCTGTCCTGAAACTGCTTCCATAGTGCCGAGACGACACAGCGTGCTACATAAGTCAACGTTTGCGACTTCCCGGCTTCAAGTCAACCAACGGTCAGCCATCTCAAAGAATCATCTAAAGGACGATGACTGACTTGCCATCCTGAGTACCGGAGATCTAGCTATCCCACTGAGAAAGCCAAAACACGGGAATGAAGTGATGTGGTCACAACCCGTATTTTTATAGGCATGAATAATTTGCATAATGCGCAAATCTGTAAAGTAGTAGATCGATTTCTATTGGATACTCGGAATTTGCATGCCACGATGCCTATTATATCAAATACTGTATTCGCCTTCGGCGACACTGTTCACAAAAAAATTCATTAAAATCGTTTTTTTCTTTAATTTTGTCGAGCAGTATAGGTAATGACATCGAAAAGTTGGACTGCTCCTTCCAGAGCTGGGAAATCAACCCCAATGAACACATGTGTGAAGAATTGGAGCAGCGAATTAATCTGAAACTAAACGTTATTCTTCCAAACCATTGGTTCCTCGCCAGTAGCACAGTGATTATAACCATAATCCTCCCCCACACTTGGTGGAGGGGGCCGAGTTCTAATCCTGCCAATGATGCCAGTAACTTTTATGAGCTGTTTTCATTCTGTGGCTGAGTTAGTCGGTGTGAGGCGAGCACAGAAAGGTTTTTCTCCCGGAAACTCCGGCTTTACGTCCAGCAAACCGACCCGAGAACACTTGCAGTTTATGGGCATAATGCACAAGTGATGAAGTTGTTCTCGGGTAACTCTAACATGGCAACCTTCTGCCCATATTCTAGTCGTCCTGCGGAAATGGACCCTTCCATCTCCCAGCACAATAATAACCTATTCCATAAAGTGAGCACTATAAAAACCTGATTTAAGAACATGTAATCACGCCTGTCCAACCCAAAGCATCAACCTGAATCTGATCGAATGCATTTTGAATGAACTGGTAAGGTGAAGAGGCAACTAGTGGGGCCACTCACCACGAGTTATCTGTCAGGACGCAATCAATACCTTCTCTCCCTTTCTATAGATGAGCTGACGATCTCAGGGAAGAAGAATGAACAAAAAATCATGCTTCCGAAATAGAACTGGTCGAAAATGTTCCATGATGGTAGGGTGGGTAGTGTTTATATAAATGCACAGTGTGAAACCAAAAGTCAAGACAACTTAAAAAGCCAAAAACAACTTGTAGTCTTACTTCGCTTTATGCGACAGATAGTATATCACTACCATCACGTGAAGGAACAGAGGTCACAGAAAAAAGAAGAAAGTTATTTCATCTACATATGGGTAGATGAAATAACTTTCTGGGTGACTAATAAATAGTTTTTTTTTTTTTTTTTTTAATATCCTATTTACCCCAAACCACTGCAGAGCTCGTCGAAACTGGTGTCATGATTTGGGGCCATGGCAAATGGAGTACAGTTCTGTTCTCTGATGAGTCCCGTTGTACCCTACAAACAGATTCTAGACGTTATTTCACCTTGAGCCAACGAGGAATGCGATATCATCCCTCCAATTTCAGAGAAAGGGACACTTACGGTGGAGAAAGTTTTCTCATGTGGAGCCAAATAATGATCAACGGCTGCACTCCTCTTCATGTTTTTGATAGGGGTGCCGTAACTGCGCATTTTCACCGAGAAAAGATCCTCGAACCCTATGTGCAACTTTTTAGGGGTGCAGTTCGCCCAGATTTTCTTTTCATGCACGACAACGCCACTGCAAACAGCTCAAGTGGTGGAGGAATATTTTGAAACTGCAGATATCCAACGACTACCGTGGCCGGCACGATCAGCAGACTTAAATCCGATGGAACATGTGAGGGACGCCCTAGGGCGTCGTATAGCACGGCGATAGTCAACTCCTCGGTCACTTGGTGAGCTAAGCTCTGTGCTGGTGGTAAAATGGGATTTGTTGCCACAGAAATTTATAGACATCCTGGTTCATCGCTGTCAGACCTGTTTAGCCATTGGAGGATCATACACAGTACTGATGTCATGTGACCATATTTTCGAGCATCTTGTATCGATTTCTGTAACGTGACCTTTTAGTAATTCTTATACAATCCCTATAAATGTCTCTTATACATATCCGAGGTCTCTCACTGTCTCCTGTCTTCATTGTTATTCTATGTTACACCGCCATACAAAATGTTGTTCCACATCATTGCAAGCTGCACAGTTACACCACGTTTTCTACGTGTTCTGTTAATTTTGTTGAGTATTGTAATAAGCCAGTCATGTGAATAATTATGTTTGTGTAGTGTTGTGTTGTACAGAAAAGACAGACAGGCTTAGACGGGGGATGGAGTTATGTCGTTGGTTGAGAAACAAAAAAAGAGGCCGCCGTAGCCTAGTGGTTAGGCGCGCGGGTGCATAAGTACACGTGCCTTGAGTGACCGGGGTTCCAGCCCGTGACCACTGAATACGGTGCTGTTTCTTGTATTCTGTCTATCTTGTGAACTCCTCTGACCGTTTGGTCGTCCCGGAGTATAAACAGAAAATTTATTTATTTATTTTAAATAGAATTTAAGGCTGGTGCGAGCGATCAGTACAATGCTGAGTCAGTTTAGTTTGACGTAAGCACTGGGTTAACAAAAATACTGCTAAGGGAGATCTATATTGCTGTTTTTAAGTGTGTGTTGTTCCTATCGCGTTTCGGTCCTGTTTAGTGTCTCATCAATGGTTCTATACTGACGCAACTCATGGCGAAGGGCCTCCACAATATGAGATTTATACATTTACCAGATTTATTGCTATGAATAGCATAATGAGGCTAGGTCCTACGTGTAAAGTAATGTTCTATAGCTCTCGTAACATAAGACACTTTGCAGTAAATTCACTCGAAATTTATTAATCTATTAATCTTTGTCAAGGCTAAATGTATGCGCGAACGTTCTCTTTCAAAACACTTCTATCTCATTCACGTTGAAAACAAGGTTTGGTGGGTAATCTCCAATCTTTACGATTGCCCTGAGAGTTTTAGGAAAATCATTCTGCTACTTTCTTATCTCCGCTGGTACCTTCTGCAATAAAGCAGACGATACCAGTGCAGTTCGAAAGCGATCAAATTCTTGACTTTCTGCAACTAGTTGTATGTAGGGAGCTTGTCTTCTGGTTTATCTTCTTTAGTTCATTGTATCCTTCTTAAAATTAAAACTTTGTGCAATATTCAAGATGTGGACTGACCATTGTATAAGATAATGATTAAGTTGCCTCTTGAATATTGGATACAGGTTTAGTTGCTCAATTTTAGATAGAAGGGATGTAGATCGGTGGAACAGGCAACAAAATCAGTTAGAAGCACAAAAGGGCACTCTTATGAATAAACACTTCAGTTCTGTAAATCTCAGCATCTGCAAACTAGGCATCTTCGACGTGATCTAGTTGAAGTGTTTAAACGTTTTGAACTGGTTGAGTAAACTAAATGCTGATAGCATCCTACTCATTATCAGACGGCATATACAAACGAATATACATTTCAATTGAAGATTTTTTAATTCAGGATAGAAGTGCCGAAATGTGTTTTCTGCTAGAGACTAATTCATTATTGGAATAAAGTTCCATCTAGTGCTGGAAGTGGATAATCTGAATGAATTTATTGGATGGGCAAAGGAAATTGGTAATTTTTTATGGCTTGTGCTTTACAAGATTTCTTCCTTTCATCATTATGCCGTTACCAGTACTAATAGCATTCGGAGCGGTAGATGATTCAAGAAAGCAAGCTTACACAGCATCAGACAAAGAAAAAAAAAAAAAAAAAAGAAGACATACGACACCTCCAATTCACTCCTCCAGTAGTTTGCCTAGTTCTTCCCTGAATTTATTTATTTAAACAATCAACTTTCACAATAACAGATATGGAACTTGACAGTTTCAACAATTAACCGCCTGTTAGCTAAAGACAAACTATCTTTTCTGCAATCGTCGTTCTCAATTTGAATTTGTGCCTCCTCATGTGGTCTAAGAAGGAGGAAGAATTCCATCAGTATCGAGCTTGCTCAATCCATTCAAAGCCTTAAACGCCTAAATAAAATCACCTCACAGGTGCCTAGTTCAGACGCTGTAATTTGCAGAACTTAAGCCTTTCTTGGTAAGAACACCCCTTTGTTCCCCTAACCAATCTCGTTGCCGTTCTCTGTTCAGTAGCTCCACATCCTTCCTAAAATGAGGTCTTCAGACCTGTATGCAGTGCTCATGATGTGTTACAATGGTATAATCACCTCCTTATTCCAGCTAGTAAAATTTCTGTATATCATTGACAAAATCCTATGAGCTGTCCTGGTAGACTGTCTGCATTGCTCAGAGAAATTCATATCTGACTGCACAATTACTCCCAGGACGTTTTTCATAATCCCAGGGGCTCACATCTGGTGAGTATGGGCTTGGCGTACCCAGGGTCCCGAGCTGGATATCATCATTCTTCTCTTTCTTGGTGATTCCCTTCTACTTTTGACACTCTCTCTCTCTCTCTCTCTCTCTCTCAGAAATTTTTTTTTGGCTGGTGCTGCATAAGCTCCAGGCTTCCTTATAGCTAATAATAATAATAACAATAATAATAATAATAATAAGTGGAGTGGAATTCCCCCAATCAGGGAGAAATAATATAAGAGCAACAATAATAATAATTGTCCACTGCCCTGAGTATCGTACCACACATTTGCTACGTTACTCTGCGGTTACTGCTATCCATATGCAGTACTTTGCATTTATCAACGTTAAACTTCAATTTCCATTTTTCAGCCCATTTGCAAACTTGGACATTAAGCTTGATATGCCTTAATCAATATCATTGATACATACAAAAAACAGCAATCGGGCCAACATAGAACCCTGAGGGACTGCACTAATAACATTAAGCCATGAAGGGCAATGTCCATTGATTACCACTCCCTGTCTTCTCTCACCCAACCATTCCTTTATCCATAGCAGAAAGTTGCCCTTAATGTTCCACTAGTCCAATTTGTACAGCAGTCGTTTATGTGCAACAGTATCAAAAGCTTTCCTGAAATTCAAGTATTCATGATATTAAAATTATATTTTGCATCCAGTTCCTTTGTAACCACATCGTAGTAACCGATCAAATTGGTCAAACAAGAATACTAATCATAAATGCACGACGATTGGCATCGCCACTATTTGGCTCAGGGAATGGCACAGTAGTTCATATCTTCTAAACACAATGATAAAAGTTTCTTCATTTTCTTTATAACGGCAATTCTCGAATAAGATTACTTAGTATTAGTAGTAACCGAAGTAGCCTGCTGCCCGTTTTTGAGTAATTATGTGAATTCTTATCATTTTAAAAGTATTATCACTTAAAAAGCGCCAGTAAATAGTTTAATAGTTTACAATGTGAAACAGTTATTACAGTAGACAGTCACAAAAGAAGATATTTGTTTGTAAAGTATTGATTGGCTGGAACACACAACAGAATCTGTGACGTGAGTACTGATTTGATGAAAATTACGTAATAGTTGATAAGAGAGTTGATTTGCATAGTGAGACTGATTCATACTGGTTTGTTTACATATGGAGTCTATGATAACGAATCCGCTTAAATCAGCGTCAGGTAAAATGAGGTTTAGAGACATGACATAGTGTAAAAAATTATAGAAATCCTAAAGTCTCGAAACTTGATTAGACATGTTGGACAGACAACTTGTATAGTCGAGACCCGCTAATTATACCATCTTCAAAGTGGAGCGAACACATGTCGAAGCCCCGGCACGTTCCATTGCCGCATTTCAAAATTTGAAAAGCGTGTTGGAGGTATTTGAGTAGGCGAAAGGAAGAGAAGTAGGATAGAAAGAAAATTCCCGCGCTCTCGAATTACACTAACAGTTTGGGAATTTGAAAAATTTAAAGATTTAGAACAGCTTAAAGGTTTATTTTTTATTTATTTATTTTTTGAGAGAGAGAGAGATATGAGAGTTTCCACTCGGAAATCTGGGTGCGTGACTATTAGCGGGTTTCGACTACACAAGTTGTCTGTCCAACATGTAAAATGAGGTATGTTGGATTTACGATTGTGACGATATATGTGACGCACAAACACTTAAGGAACAAAAAACAAATGGTTTTTGTAGTCTTGTGTGTGTGTGTGTGTTATGGGTGTTTAATGGCGCATAAGCTACACTTACTATAGTGCGCCTGTAGTCTTGTATGCATCAATAATGAAACAGGAGGTCGATGAAGAATTGTTCAACATAACCAACGTTAATTGAGTTGTCCTGAATTTTTTTTTTTCGTACTGAACATATTCTCTCGTGTGAAGTACAGCGTTTGAGATGTATTCGACAGCGTTTGAATGTATTTGAAATGTATTGAGTTCAATTCGAACTCTTGTGCACTAAAAACTGAAACCTACTCCTGAGAGTGACTAGCTCAGCTATTTTGTAAAACAATTTTTTTTTTTTTAGGCTACCCGAATAATTAAATTCATCTGCTGTGCATTGTGTCCGTAAATTGCAGGTATTCTATGGTCGATCTGCCTGTTTTGCTGGACGAAAAACCCGAGTTGTCGAGGGGGGGGGGAAACCTTGCTATCTACGCCTGAGACCGACTAACTCGGCCACGGAGTGAAAAGAGCCCATTAAAGTTCCTCGCGTTATCGACGGGATTCGAACCCGAGCCTTTTCCACCCGGTGTGGGGAGGACGATGACCATACCACTGTGCTACCGTGCAACTGTAAAAAAATCAATGAAAAATCTTCTCCTCATTGGCGATAATCGAACTCTGGCCTTTTCCACACGGGAGAATGGTGATTATAACCACTGTGCTACTCTCAAGGGCACATAGACCACAGTAATTTATAGACCTAATACAACATCATGGCTTTAATGGAAAAACTAAAAACAATAACTTGTAAATGTAGTAATTAAAAGATACGTGTACTACCGTACTTTAAGAATTTGGTCATTATCATATTTGAAAAAAAAAAAAAAAAAAAAAAACATGATAATGATAAAATATTTAATGAATAAATGAACAAGGTTCACATACACCATTGGTCCAAATAAAAATGTTGATCCGTCTTCGAATACTTGTACTTTCTTCCATCTTTATCCATTCTTCCTTTTGAGCAGTCGTCATTTCGGCTCTAAAAAAAGGAAACTGCCAAGAGCCCCAAATTCTTCCCAATCAAAGGTATTCGTTTTTGTTCCTCTGTGCTCTAGGCCGGCCATCTCCAAGTACACTTAACCAGCTAATCTGAACACCATAAGGCGAATCATCGCTTCATAATACAGTATCTTTTTCCGCTGTTTCAGAGTTCAAGAGCGATTGGCTAGCCATCACTGAAAATGTCTTATGGCACTTTTCGGCGTGATGGTAAGCTTAGTTTTACTCCAGTTTGTAGGGAGTAAAACTGCATGGAAATTCCTGCAGTTTTACTCCCTACAAACCACGGAAGCACTTACGAATATTTTTGCGGGCAGCCTTCGCTGTTGCGGACTGCTTAAATAATTTTAAACAGTTCGCGACCGCGAAAGCCACCCAACCTTCCTACACCGGGGATGTAAAAGCGCTGGGTTCGAATCTCGTCAAAGACGCAAGGAATTTTTATGGGCATATGTCAGCATCTGAAACTCTGCGCGGGAAACACAGTGGTATCGCCACCGTCCTCCACACACAGTGTGGAAAAGGCCCGGGTTCTAATCTCCCGTCGATGACGCGAGGAACTTTAATGGACTTTTTTCACTCCGTGGCTGAGTTAGTCGGTCTCAGGCGTAGATGGCAAGGTTTTTCCACCCAGAAACTGGGGTTTTTCGTCCAGCAAAACAGGCAAATCGACCAGAGAAAACACGCAATTTATAGACACAAAACACATGGGTAGATGTAATCAATTACGGGTGACCCTAATAAATAATTTTTGTCAGCATCTGAAAAATAATCCAATGTTTTTTCAGAGATCGGCATCTCCTATCTGCCATTTCTTTTATTTTTATTTATTTTTTTTCCCACCTGACTATTTGCATATACCTATATTGCTCTCTCTCGTGTTTTCATCTTTTCACAACACTGGCTACGGTTTATTTTGTGGGGTTCAAACATGTGGCTGTCGCGTATACTAACAAATTGTTCATAAACTGGTAATAACACATCCATGAAACACTGTAAACACCTTGCAGCGATCATGCAGACATGTCAATATATAGATTTGTAGTGACCTCTCTGCTATTGCTTTGCAAACTTTTCAACCTGTTCCTGATTTGTATACATCTTTTCGCACCATTCACAACGTTAGGATGTATACATACATATTGTAATCACTTTGTTATGACTACTGGCAGATGTGTTACAAATTGTAGTAATTTATATTACTTTCCAACCGATCACCCGTTGGTAAAGCGATATAAATTACGCGATTATAGAGGTCCGTTAGTATATCAGTTGGCATGGCGCTGATATACTAAAACAAGTCTGTAATTGTGTTATGGTCAGCAGAAAAACAATAGCCGGTTCAAAGTAATTCACTAACTTTCTCTCTGCTTATTCATTTCATAGTGTGAGTATGGAATAGGTAGTCATAGTGAATGACTTTGGACCGCCTATTGTTTTTCACCTCACTACAGTATATCAGCTTCCATGACGGTTAACACATATTATCACGAGCTTACTTTGAAATATATGACGCGCAGTGTCTTGGCTTCCTTTAAGCCAGGGATCCTCATACTGTGGGTCGCGATTCCCATGAGGAAGTCACACAAATTCATATATTATTTTAGAAGAATGCCGTATGTCAAAATTTGAGCAAGTCCTGCTGAAAAAAGCCATTCAAAAAAAAAAAAAAAAAAAAAAAGAGCCATTCAAAAATTATGTAATGCAATTTTTAACTTTTTGAACGCTCCCATCCAGTAACATTCTTTTTAACCGTAGCTTCCCCTGCCATTATTAACAATGAAATATTAAAATGCAAATTATACACTTTATGTTTTATGGATAAATGTATATTATATAACCTTCATGCGGCCATTCTTCCCTTTAACACATAATAACATTTTATATTCCTTTCCTTGGCATACTATTGTTCGAACGATGTCAAAGAAACTGATGTCTTAAAATGATCGATGATATTAATTCCGATTGGATATCAAATATACCAAACTCTTCTCGTATATTTGTTGATAATTGTTAATTCACTGAGTGCCAAAAAAAAAAAAAAAAAGAAAAAAAGAAAAAAGAGTGTTAGGCAGTACAATTTTTGCTGGTGTGCTCATATAAGCATTCTCATGTACATTGTTGATATTCGAATAGACAACATCGTTCACATTCACTTGTGCAAATTCAGCACATTAAGGTAAGGCGTGAAGTTTAAATTTTGTTTGATTATGAATTCAATAAGTACTGCTATTTCAGATCCACACGAGGAAGCTCAATTGCAAATTTCATGGTGTCCTGGATGCCCACTCTGACACGCTGGAACTGAGTTAAGCAGAAATAAGAGAACGCGTGCTCTCTACTTTTGTAAGTGGTTTCTAGAAGATAATGATATTATTTTTCTTGAAGAATGCTTCCAGTTCCGTTACATACGCAGTGCATTCTGTATTCATTTAAAACAGCAGTTCCCAACCTTTTGTCACACCTGGAGTTAATAGATGCTACGAGGGGTTTCCGAAAAATAAGGTAACACATTTTTTTTTCTCTCGATGATGTTTAATAATATGAAGTTGAAATTACACACCAAGAAATAAGTGAACATACACTACTTCTCCACAAAGTCTCCAGTTTTATTGATGCACTTGTCCCAACTGGGATCAGTTTATCAATACCAGTACTGAAGAAGTCCGTGCCCACACGCAGTAACCAACATCGCACCGCCTGATGAACTTCCTCATCCGTGGTGAAATGCTTTCCTGAAAGGTGTTTTTTCAGAGGGCCGAACAAATGGAAGTCTGGACTGTGGGGGGGGGGGATGCGACAGAATTTCCCAACGATTACGGCGCAACCACTCATGAGTGGTGTGGGCAGTGTGTGGAGTTGCGTTATCGTGCAACAAAATCACGCTACTTGTCAGGAGTCCTGGTCGTTTGCGTCGAATGTTGACTTTCAGTTTTTCCAACGTTGCACAGTAAAGCTGTGCACCGATTGTTCCTCTCTTTGGCAAGAAATCTACCAACAGAACGCCTTGGCGATCGCAGAACACTGTGGCCATGACATCAGGCCTGCCCGCACGATGTCGATCTTCGATGTCAACAGGGGCCACTTTAAATTCATTGCACCAAAAACATATGTGCGGGCAACGTGGGGTACCATCAGGGGCCCTGTGGCCAAAAGCCAGGACACCCAACAGAACCCAGCATAATACTTCATTTACAACACAAAAAATTTTTTCTGGCTTTCACAGTGATACTGTTTGTCTCCACAGAGTATATATGGCGCAGATGTGGGAAACCACCGGAGGCGCCTTTCCTCCAACACTATGCACTATGCACACTATGCACCAAAAACATACCTGCTTCTTTGTCATCACCTTTTCGCCATACACAGAAACCAGTTCACGGTGAATGTCACTTGGTGAAGACCCCTTTGCTTGCAAAAAGCGAATAACTTCACGAACACCTGTTTTGGACCACACTCGCAGGAGTAGGATCCATTTTGCAACTGGAATCTGCTGTGAGGTGACAGTATCACAACACTGCACTGGCGGTCTTTTTGAACGTTATTAATGGGTCTATCTGTCTACCGCGTTTCATCTCATTCCTTTTCACCATTATTAAGAAAAAAAAAAAAAAAGTGTTACCTTACTTTTCGGAAACTCCTGGTATATTTGAGGCATAACTAAGAGTGATTGCCGTTGAATTCGATGGATTATTTTCTAATCTCGTAGTGAACTTGAAGAAGATCCCGGCATACCAATTGGAAACATTTGACTTAAAACACGCTAGTACTGTACTGCTATTAAATTTTCGAAAAATGCTTGTCAAAAATATAAACTTATTCAAGTTTTCCTATTTAGATTTTTGGCATGTTGACTGTTTTATTATAGAGCATCTGTTTGCATAGCTTACAGCGCATTATATCTGTGTTCATAGGCCGAATTGCTATTATAGGGCGTGAAACTCCTAAGGTGCTATTTCACCTTACAAAGAGCTAAGAAAGGAAAGTAGTTTTCTCACAGTTCTTTAACCCGATGACTAACTTCCCATTCACCCTCATTCACCAAAAAATCACCCCTATCTCCCATATGATTTTTTAATATTATTGGTAAGATATTAAACGCTTCGTATTTTTATACGTATAATTTACAGAGTGGATTTTTATTGTTCATACTATTTTATTCATCTGAAGAACGTAAAATATTGTTTAGAAACAGAAAACAATACTTGAATTAGATTTAGTAGTGTTGAGAAATGCTTGTCCCAACATGTTCAGTGTATCTCAACATTTATCAATAATACGTCGCAGTCGGAGTGTTTAGAACATGCTCCAAAGTTTCCACTGACACAGGAAACAATTCATCTTCAATGGCTTCCTTCAGCGTAGGAATGGATCCTGAATTCTTTTGAAACACTGAGATAATCCCAGAGATTAAAATCAGGTACATATACCTAGTTTTTATCCCACGATTGCCATACACATTGGGTAGAAAGTTAGAAACCATAGTCTTGTCAACATTTTCATCCAAGAACTCCAGAACGTCAGCTGGGGAGTATTCAATTGTTGACAACCATATCTTCAAGCCTTTCTCTAGAGAGTAATGATGTTGGTATAAAAAGTTTAAAGCTTGCGAATTTTAAAGAAAAGAAATAGCATGATGAATAAAGATCCACTCTGTGCATTACTAGTGTTTGCTCGTATGTTGTTGAAAATTTATGTTTCTTTAACGTCTAACTGGCCTGGAAAAATTACTTCTCATCACTTTTTACTTTTACTCCTCATCACTTTTTCCATTAGCGTTCACGAGGGTTTACTCGATCCTACTTCCGCGATCGGTGAAGAATATCTGCAGCTTAATAAAGATGAAATGGCCATTGGAAACATTTCCTGGGCTTCCTTACAGCTGCCAGTCCGCCTCTGGTTTCAGTTAATTTGATTAAAACATAAAAAGGCTAAAATTTAATATTTTATAAGGAGAACGCCATTTTTGTAGTACAACTCTTGGCCTATCCAGAATGACAAGAATTGTAGCAGGTAGGAATTGATCTCTGCTCTTCAATGTTTCAACTGGATCCACCATTCATCCTTTTTTATTTTGAAATTTATGTGGCATTTTATCTATAAATCTCTGGGAAAAATCTTCTGTAAATATTTGTATTATTATTAGTTTCCTGGAAGCTGAAGGGAAACTCCATCACACTTTTAAAAAATTCTTCTTCTCATTTTTACCTCCTAAATTCTATCTGTTAACTCTGAGGGCACCGTGGAAAAAAAAAAATAATAGTCTCCATTATTATTAATCTTATTTCTGTAACCTTTCTAGCCACTCCAGCTTTAATATTAATTCCCAGCTGGACTTGATAATACTTAGATGTCTCTTCGAGTTTTGTTTCTGTGAACCTACAAGTTGTTGTTCTCTTTCTTGAGAAACATTACTCCAACCTCGGTAAACGGTTAGCTTTTCTTCAAAACTCTATTTTTATCCAGAAACTTGTTTTCCATTCTGGGAAGAAAGCGTATGTTACAGCTATTTCGTCTGGTATCACTCAATGAGATACTTTATCGGCTCTGCTATTCTCCTCGCTGTTTCTCACCTTTTATAGCATAAAGTTTCTGTTATTTGTTACTAGAACGACTTGAAACTATGGTCCATTTGTTCTTTGGCTGAACAAGCAGCAATATCTAAATGAACAACTCTTTTCAAATAATCTGTATCTTTCTTCTATCTTTCAGCCTTGTCCTAAATCATCAAAAATCTGCTTATCTTCTCTCAATTACGAAGTGATCTCCTTTCCAGTTCTCAACCTATTAGGGTAACCTGTAAATTACCATTCACCTACCCACGTGTATTGTGTCTGTAAATTGCGTGTGCTCTCTGGTCGATTTGCCTGCTTTTCTGGACGAAAACCACCAGTTTTCTTGGGAAAAAACTTGCTATCTACGCCTGAGACCGACTAACTCAGCCACAGAGTGAAAAACGCCCACAAAGGTTCCTCGTGTCATCCACGGGATTCGATCTTGGGCCTTTTCCACCCGGTGTGGGGAGGACGGTGACGATACCACTGTGCTACCCGGGCAGCCCAGCTCTCACGCCTGTTGGCCCTCGAGGGTAGCACAGTTTATATAATCATCGTCCTCTACACAAGGGTTGAAATGGCCCAAGTTCAAATCCTTTCAATAACGAGAAGAATTTCTATGAGTCTTTTTCACTACGTGGCTGAGTTAGTCGGCCTTAGGCGAGAACATCATGGTTTTGTCTCCCAGAAATTCGGATTTTTCGTCTAGCAAATATCAAATCAATCACAGATCACACGCAATTTTCAGACCTATTACGCACAGCTGAATATGGCCTAAATTGCTGATGCGCCTAAAACCCTACAACAACCAACCGCCCCAGTGGAAAATCCTGAGTACGGCTCAATATGGCCCAAATTACTGATGATCCTAAAGGTCTAGATCAACCATCACCCATGCTAATAACTTAATTTTAAAATAATTTGCAGTTTACCAAAGTCTTGAGATTATTTCAATTCTTAACTTTTCATTCAAAACACATCTTCAGTACTCGATGGATAAATCTCTTAAAAATGCTTGGAATTTAAGGTATATTTAATTCACATCTCTTACACTTCTACCATAGTAAAATACCTTAATACTCATTGGCTTTCTGTTATGTCATATTTTCCTGCAATTTGGTTGGTCTCAGCTTAAGATAGTCCTCTTAAGTCCTCTTCTTCTCTTCACTGAATTCCATCATCTTAAGCTGAAAAAGATTTTACTTCTATCTCCAGAGTATCAGTTATTGAATTCCTTAAAACTGCTGCTAAAATTTATACTTCTGTCACTCTTTCCCGTCCCCACGGGATAAAATAGGTGTCTAAATCCCTCAAATCGAAATCTTGGTTTTTCCTTTTGAAAAATAGAATAAAATCTCTTGACTGTTCTCTTATCCACTGATTAACTTAGTAAACAAATATAACATTTATCTTCTAATTTTAGACATACCGCTCTAAAATTTCTACTGATATGTTTTCAGGTAAAATGTCTGTTTAATTAACGGGTGTTCGGGCGAAGATTCTGTGGCCTGTCTTCTTTTAAGGTTTTTCAATTACGTTCTCCTGTGTGTATTGCATTATTTTATTACTGTTTTTAAGTAATGGTAATGCATTAATTGGATGCTTGATTTTTTGATACAGTATTTTAATATTAACTGGATGGTAATGTAAATTTCTATAATGGCCATTCTTATACCATGTAGTGGTCATTATAGATATCTAGATTCCTTGGACAACTACCACGTAACGTCTTTCTCCAACTATATTGGATTGTAAATATTTATCTTCGTGAAAACCCTTCTGGCCATGTATCATACACAGCGGATCTTCTCTTGCTCTGCCAATGTATATATATCTTTTTTAGCTAGTTGACTAATAAAATGATATTTACTATTTATTTTCGATTTACCTACAGTGTCACTGTCAGTTAAAGACGACTGCTTTTATAATGATAAAAAAAATTCAGAAATTTGTTAGCTTTTCGTAAACATATCTTCTCTCTATTGATTTTTTTAAATTTGTTTTTTACACTGAAAAACATCACTCCTCTCCACTATTTACCTTCCTTAATTTTTTTTTAACTAAAGTATGATTCCTATCACAACAAAATGTGCTGTGAAACAGCATCGATTTCAATATTACACGCACTAGATTATTCACTTTTTGGTCTTCACCGTTAGTGCGTAATTACGATCCCAGCATTTTTCACATGGAGGGGAAAAAGCCATCTGTTTCTTGCGAACAACTGGTGATCTACGGACCACATTTTAAGAATCATTGCTCTAGATCATGTAAGTAAATTCGGCCCTGAATTTGTGAGCCCCTGGGGTTAAACGAGGAACAGGAATGCCCTTCCGAGCTCTGCTATAACCGACATTTCTGATATTAGTTGCCTTTTTATTTTATCCCGGAGATACGTTTTATGTGTAAATATTTACTTTTACACATTGTAATATGTTTTTTGTATAGTTACACTAATTTCCACATAATGTAAATAATTGACGGCCACATTTAATTTTTCAACATTTTCAGTTTCATGTAGCATAATATTTTTGTAAAAGGTGGCGCTGAAGACATCTCGTCAAATGTCGAAGTGCGTTGTGGGATTGAATGGCAGTCGTCCGCCATTATGGACGTAGAAAAATTTGGTGTGTTTGGTGAAGTTGTAAGTGTTTTATATTTTCCATTGGGAGGCTAACGAAGCAGAACTACAATGGCGCAAATTTAGATTATCTAAAATACGTGAAATAACCACCAAAGCCCGTATTAACGGGCGAAAAGACTCAGTATTTTAATTTTCTTAATTTTGCCTCGTGTTCTGGTCTCCACTTTGGTTTGGTGGCCACCGGGCAAGATGAGTAAGTTGTCGTTTAGGGCTAGGGCGCTGGACGCCTCTAAACCTATGCCAGTTTACCGATCTGAGGAGATTCCCGATCTTCCAGATTTTGCTGCTATTAATCGGGCAGTGCCACAGATGCCGACTGGAATGGAAAAAGAGGAAGAATGCGTAAGTAAACTATACAAAGAATATATACTGAATTCTGATTGGCTGCCGATTCCTAGTGGCGGGTACTTGAATCGTGGGCTTTAACAGCACCTCTTTGTTTATATTTGGGTATCGTTGTCAATAATGGAAGTGCGATTATGAGAAGCAACAGTGTTAAGGACGTTTTCGATCAGTGAATGTTGTTATATTATTTTTAGTTCAACTTACAACTATTTTACTCATTTGTGAAGTCACATGCGCAATACAGTGGCGGCCATTTTGTGTTGTATTTTGTTATTAATTATAGCGGTACCATCATATTTTAAAATAAATTTAATTTATTAAACATGGTTCTTTATTTTGATGTAATTTAAAGAAAGAAAGATAGATATTTTGTTAATAATGCAAAGCTTGAACTCACTAGCAACTCTGTAGGAATGCTTTCACCTGTCACACCTGATCACGATAGTGTAAACAAACACACACATGGTAAACGCATCAGTCATGCTGAATGGATTAATAGTTACGTTCGTTGTGGAGGAGAAATACTTTAAAGTTATGTGACTGACAGCTTATTTAAAAATACTCCAATTATATTTTTGGCGTATAAATGTATCATTTTATGTAGTCAGTTATTTAAATGTCATTGCATGTAGTTTCCGTAATATCCCCTTCCAGCGTCATTCGAATTGTATTTTTTATATGAAGCTTGAAAATTGAATTAAAGGTTTCTTCTGTTTAAAAGAAAAAATTGGCAAATGTGAATTTGCACATTTTATAGGATCCATATTTTATTTTTTTTTGCAGCCATTGTGTATTACTTCATGCAAATCATTAAGCTTACAAAACAAATAAGCATTTATTGTTGTTTCTTTAGTGCAGACATTTGCCATGACATTTTTTATTTTTGTACTGCATTTTTAATGGCTCATTTGTAATTCAGCATTTGCTAATTACTTCTAATGATTTAAGTGAGAACACTTCATAAAAATGAATTGAACATTCATGACAATAAAAGACAGCTTGTCAAATTATTATAGAAATAATTTTTTTTGGATGAGAAATTTAATATGCAATTTATTTTAGATTTTATACTGAAAAGAAAAATGTAATGTGCAAAATTGTAATTGCAAATACATCTATAAACCAAGTATTGTTGGAATTAATTGTAAATCAGTATGCCATTAACAATCATGATGAGGGACAGATTTTTTTTTTTTTACTTTTTATGAAAAACAAGAATGATGTCATTTTTTTTTGCAGATTCTTAAATATATTTAAGAATACAAAGATGAAAACAAACAGAAAACATCTAAATATATTTAAATGGCAACTTTTGCCATATACTTTTAGTGTGTGAACAATAGCCTTGTTATTGTTCAAACTTATAAATAGAAGGTCTCTCTCTCACACACACACAAACAAGGTTATTTGTGTTATTAATTTTTAGAACTGGGAACTTATAACTAGTGGCATTGAGAACTATAATATGCCAATAGAAAAAACAATCCCACTCCCCCACCCCTTATAACTTTGAAATACTAGCTAGGACTTGGGTTCCTACACAGGATCTGGGGCTGGCACAGTTGATCCTTCAACCCCCTCGATGCCATTATTCATGACATAGTTGTTTTGATAATCGAAGTTAACAGTTCTCCCTAGCATAAAATAGAACTTGTTCAGACGAAAGCAATTACCCATTTTAAAAATGAAATTAGCAGCATTAGTAGAGGCATATGATGCAAGAAAGCAAGCTTATGCAGCATCAGCCAAAAAAAAAAACCTTCCGCTTCACCCCTCCGTTCGTTCGAAATACCTGAACAGCTGAGCCTTAAATTTATTTAGGCTATCAACTTCCACAACAAGGGATGGAAGTCTGTTCCACCAACCAACTACCCACTGACTAAAGGCAAATTTCCGCACATCTATCCTACATCTGTCTTTCCTCAATTTGAATTTATGCCCTCTCAGGTGATTATTCTGAGCAAGAGGAAGAATCCCATCAGCATTGAGCATGCGCAAACTGTTCAAGGCTTTATACACCTCTATCAGGTCAAGGAATGACCACCGCATTTCCCGGAGCAATATGGCCTTAGTTGCTAATGCTCCTAAAAACCAAATAACAAACAAACATACACCTCCATCAGATCACCTCACCAGTGCCTAGTCTCCAGACACTGTAATTTGCAAAACTTAAACCTTTCTTCATAAGAGCAACCCTTTGTTCCATTCACTAATCTTGTTGCCCTTCTCTGTACTCATTCCAGCAGCTCTACATCCTTCTTGAAATGAGGCCTCCAGACCTGTATACAGTACTCAAGGTGTGGCCTGACCATTGCCTTATACAAGGGAATAATCACCTCCTTCTCCCTGCTAGAAAAATTCCTGTATATCATTGACAAGACACCATGAGCTACTCTTGCAGCCCGTCTGCACTGCTCAGAGAACTTCATATCTGCCTGCACAATTACCCCCAGGTCCTTTTCATTCTCTACCACTGTCAGTGTAGTACCACAGAGTTGGTGCGCTGCTCTGTGGTTGCTGTTTCCCATATGTAGTACTTTACATTTGTCAATGTTAAACTTCATTTGCCACCTCTCAGCCCATCTGCTCAACCTTTCCAGATCCTGTTGCAGCAGCATAGCATCAGTAGTGTCCTTAACGACCCTGCCAACCTTTGTATCGTCTGCAAACTTGGACATTAAGCTTGATATACCATCATCAATATTATTTATAAATACAGAAAACAATAATGGACCCAACACTGAACCCTGAGGGACTCCACTAATAACATTAGTCCACGATGAGCAGTGTCCATTGATTACCACTCTCTGTCTTCTCCCCCTCAACCACCCCTTTATCCATAGCAGCAATTTGCCTCCAATGCCACACTGCTCCAATTTGTGCAGCAGTCTTCCATGTGCAACAGTATCAAAAGCCTTTCTAAGATCCAAGTATATAATATCAAAGTTATTCCCTGCATCCAGTTCTTTTGTGACTGCATCATAGTATCCAATCAAATTGGTCAGGCAAGACTTCCCCTTAACAAAACCATGCTGTGTCCGAGCTATAACTGAAGTCTTGTCTAGATGATCCTGCAGTGCTTCTTTAACCAGTGCCTCCATTAATTTTCCTGGAACAGAAATGATGACTACTAATAAATGTTTTTTCCAGTCTGCACAGATTTTATTACAGTTTAATAATACAGTTGCTCCTCAACTTATGATGGAGTTCTGTTCCAATGACCACATTGATTCGGTCATAAGTTGGACCTAACCCTGTTTTATGTACATAGCGCATTTATTATTTATTTTTTTAATTATTTATGTTTTATTAGTTCAGTTTTTACAAATCTCTAAAATTTCTTTTCAGTACATATAATTTCTGAACGCCCATTGGTTAGAATTGTTAGTGTTGCCATAATTTGATCAGTTATTTCATGTTATATGCATTGAATAAATTGCCAAAGTCTCCCTGATAAGAATTAATACCCTTGGAATTTGTATTTTGTCTCAGTCAGTTGCTGGGCTTCAAAGTGGAAGGATGTTTCTCCAATTTTTTTTTTTTTTTCTGCCCTTGTAGGCATTGTTTACATACATAGATAGATGGATTTTTGATTGCAGATACATAGAATTAAAGAATTAACTCTTAGAAAAAAAATGCATTGATTGATGGTTTTAGGCAGTTTTCGTGGGCTATATGTGCAGATGCTCCCTTTAATACCACTGTGCAGTTAGCTAAGTTTGTTGTATGGTAGCATCAAAGCCGTGTAAAATATTTAAAATTTATTTTCTGGAAATGACTGTCGTGAGTCGAGGAGAGACTGTATACATCAAAGTATTTATGTTAAACTCTTCAGCGTTTGAAAATGATATCCCTTAAATGACTACCACCATTGCAAACGTAATCCTCTCATATTTATTCTCACTTTATCTATTTCTGTGTGGTATTCTTTTAGTTTGGTCATGAATGTTTTGTTTCAGTTGCTCAAGTGTCCATTGATGGTTTACATAGATTTTTTAGTTTAAGGAATCTCATAAAAATAAATTCCAAACAGATAAATCTGTTGATTATGGTGGCCAGTTCATATTACCGAAAGGAGACAGTGTGATTTGGAAATAATTTCTTTAGTGTCCATGGAAAGTTTTTCACTGTGGTATGTGTCATAGCACCATCCTGCAGCATATTTACATTTAGGGCTGAAGTTACTGTGACTGCTGAGTTATTAGCAGTTCATAAAAGTATATACTGATGGTGCTGAAAGCAGACACCCCACACCATACAGTAACCTTTTGGCTGTGAAGTGGTTGTTCATGAAGATAATATGGATTTTTGATTGTCCAGTACCTAAAATTTTGTTTATTTACATACCCATTCAAATGAAAGTGGGCCTCGTCACTCATGATTAAGTATGGATCTTCGTTCACCTCCTGTGATAGACTACAGAAATTCAAGCATATATCCAAATGACAAACAAGTAATTGTTGAACCATTTGAATCTTATGTAAATAGAACTTTAAATCAATATGCAATGTACTTCATACATTTCGTTCCAGTATGTTCAATTCTCTTGATTGACAACTGACAGACGTTCAAGAACTGCATTGTAACATTGCTCTGATTCTTTTAGTGTTTTCTGGAGTATGTGTCATATGCATCCAACTTTCAGATCTGTTACCGGGGCCATACTTATGAACAGGCATATGAGGTGCTAGCTTCGGGCCTTACCATAGAGAGGTGCCTCGCATGGCCTCTGTAATCTCAAATTTTTAAAGCAATTTCTTTTTTTAATGCCTTGATCTAAACTAGGGCCCACTTGTACCTACCATATAAACAGAGACAGGTGAAATTTACTGAAAATGTGGATGACTCATTTCTGCGAAAGAACAGATAAATTTCCAGAATAAAGGAAAATCACTCTCTCCTAATTCTCTAATAGGGTGTAATACTAGAACACAGGTTTACTACGGAGTATTACAGTTAACAAGTGCGACTTCATGGTACAGTATGTGGGAGTCGGTTGTAAATGTGTTATGGATATGGTAAATTGTGGAACGTTCCTTTAGTTCTTAATTCGTGCATTCTACAGCAGCAGCAGCTCAATTGCCTAAAGGCCAGAGGTGCGAACAACATGTGACAGAGTTTAGTTCAGTACTGTTCTTTATATTTTGACTATTACCTTTGTGTTTAAACAGATCGGTAAAAATAAATGTTTTTTTTCTGATTATATTTATATATGCAAGTTTTTTTTTTAGACTCTGGTATCTTTAAAAGGGGCTCCTGCAAGAGCTTATCGCCTCAGGCCCCAAGAAGTATAAGTACAGTCCTATCTGTTACAAATGCTGTTTGAAATTTGTAAATCCAGTGCATTATGGTCTTTCAACTTGGAACACTACCATTTCTTTCGACATCAAAGAGATGTCTAAATTCAAATTGTATACTCACAACAAAGTCATCTGATTTAAAAAATTGTTTCGACCACAAAACCTCTCTGTTTTTACTGAATGCTTTAGTGCACTTTGCTCCAGAACCCAAACAGTGACCTCCACTGCAGTCCCCGATGAAATGACACCACTTTTAAAATAGATAATTATTTTTACCTGACCCTGTTTTTATGTAGTAATGCATGGATTCATATTATGTATCAAAATTAGAATATAAGTATTTTTCTGTAAAAATTGTTTTAAACAACAGTTTAAAAAATTTTACACACTTTTTTAAACTTGCTGCAGAGGTAAATGTTCGGGGCATGCGGTTTCATTAATTGCATAGTTTCTTTTATTAGTTAACGGTTTCTATTAATTTTCTATAAAAATTAATAATAATAATACACTTTATTTTATCATTTTATATAATCTGAGTTGGCTTTGATCCCAGTTTACCTTGGATTGTGAGGACTAATAGATTGAGATGTGGTGGAATCTAGAGCATTTGCAGTTTATGTTAGAGTATATGGTATAGTTTTTTGGGGTTATTTTTGTATATATTTTTTGCTAACCTAAGAGTGTGAACACATAGAAAGCAGTTTGTCAGCTCTCCAGAAGTTGGTACTAATAGGGAGCTTAAATGACAGGCTAATGGGATTGCACACAGTAAAAACATGATAGAATTGTCAGTGCCAGTTTTGTTTATTTACCTGATTGCTGGAACAATATAATATTGAAGTTTTCTGGTTTCTTAATTTTTAACTGTGAATTGATGCTTTAATTTCAAAGATTTAGATGAGGCAATCAGTGGGATGCAGACAACACCCAAATGGGAATACTCTGATGAAATGTTAGCATGGAAAAAAATGGGGGGGGGGAGAAATGTATATATATGTTGTTGCTATTTATTTTATACCTTGAAGTGAGAAATCTTTTTTTTTTAAAACATAAAAGTTCCATAGTTCATTTTTATACAGGGTGGTTCAGGAAGAATAATAAATATTTTGGGAGGTTATAGTATCAATTATTCTGAGTAAAAAAGTTCATATAAACATGTGTCCAATTCTCAATGGATACGGAGATACAGCTGTTTGAAATTGCCATGCACAAAGCCATTATGAGAGGTATCAAAGAACTATAAATGACGTATTGTTTGTATTTATTGACTTTTTGAATGATACAAAACACAAATAATTTGACAAATTTTTTACAGTTCACAATAAATGTTCAAAAATCCCACTGCCAACCTTAGGTGGTGGCCAATGAACAGGACCACTGCGGCCGACCCATCGTTCAGATAAAGTTCGATTTAGATATTGTATCACCAGACAGGCATAATGTGCAGGAGCTTCGTCATGCTGAAAGTACATACATAACAATATTGGAGGATGTTCTCTTGTAGCCAAGGGAACATCCTCCAATAGTAGTGGAAGTTTGTTTTTCAGAAATTCTAGGTAGTAGTAGTAGTAGTGGCATGTGATGCAAGTGTATGAGCTTATGCAGCATCAGCCAAAAAAAAATTTACAAAACAAATCCCTCTAAATGTTTGTCCAGTTCCTCCTTAAATTTATTTAATCTATCAACTTCCACAACGACAGATGGAAGTTTGTTCCAGCAATTAACTACCTACTGGCTAAAGGCAAATTTCTGCACATCTGTTCATCTTACAGGTAAATGGGCCCTGTAAGACGATTTTGTAACACAACAGGCCCAATCAACTGATTGTTGATGATACCGCACCACAGATTATCCCATTGTATAAGGCAATGGTTAGGCTGCATCTCGAGTACTGTATGCAGGTTTGGAGGCCTCATTTTAGGAAGGATGCAAATCAGCTGGAACAGGTGCAGAGGAGAGCGACGAGATTGGTGAAGCGACCAAAAGGGTGGTCTTACCAAAACAGGCTTCATTTCTGCAAATTAGTAGTAGTACTGTAATGGCAAATGATGCAAGAAAGCAAGCTTATATAGCAGTGTCCCAAAAAAAAAAAAAAAAAACCTACACAGTTCACCCATTCATAAGCTCCAAGGATTTGTTTAGTTCTTCCGAATATATTCAACTGATCCACAATGACAGATGGAATCCTGTGCGAACAATCAACCATCCGCTGGCTGAAGGCAAACTTACACACATTTGTCCTACAATCATCCTTTCTCAACTTCAGTTTATGCCCCTCAAGTGAAGTCTTAGCAAGTGGAAGAATGCCATCAATGTTTAGCTTATTCAGTCCATTCAAGGTCTTAAACACCTCAATCAGATCTCCCTTCAGGCGTCTAGTCTCCAGATGTGCTGCAGTTTATAGAACAAACCTTTAGGCACCTCAGATAAAGTTGGTGATGGTCTCTTCTCCAATGAAGCCTTTCTCTCATGGCTGTTCTTACTTAGCCTTGCATTGTTTGGCATTAAAAGAATACAAAATGGGATGATGTGCAAAATTTTTATTCTTCTTTTCCTGTTGGATTACTGTTTTAAATCATCTGTTATAAATGTTTGCTGAGATCATCTCAGTGAAATTATTCTAGTAGGAATGAAATCTTTTATTCCACACTCTACCTTATTTAAACCTTGGTTTTTTCAGTAAATGTGCTACAGCTCTTGAAGATAAGAATGTTGCATATCATAATTGACTTGCATACAAATCTCCGGGTTCATTTTATACCTACACCAAAACTCACAACAATTGCACATCAGTTATTAATCAGTCCAAACTAGATTTTGAACAGGCTAAAAGCAGAAAACATGTTTCTAGTCCAAGTATTTGAGCATTCTAGTCTCTTGCCAAGGCTATTGGTTGTAACTTGTGCTCACCTCTGTTAACACCTGTTGGTTCTATTGCTATCTCAACTAAAGATAAAGCTGACTTACTAGCATACTATTCTTCTAATTCTTGTATTGACGATCTTGGTAAATCATCTCCTAGCATTCCCAGTACATTTCACTCAGTGCCTCCTGTGGTGGTCTTTCATCAAGGGGATGTTAGACTTTTGAACATCTTTATGCCAAGAAGGCTCCAGGCCCTGATGGTATTTTTCTTCTTGTTCTCAAAAGTTGTGCCCCTGAGCTTATTCCTGTTCTGAGTCACCTTTTTACTCTTTCTTATTCCACTAGAGTTTTCCTTCTGTTTGGAAATTTTCTCATACTCACCCAGTGACAAATCTATCCCATCTAATTATCATTCCATTGCACGTACTTCTACTCTTTCTGCTGAAACAAACTTCCATCTGTTGTTGTGGAAGTTGATAGCTTAAATAAATTCAAGGAGGAACTGGACAAACTTTTAGAGGGAATGGATGTGTGCAATTTTTTTTTTTTTTTTTTGGCTGATGCTACATAAGCTCATACACTTTCTTTCTTGCATCACATGCCTCCATTACTACTACTACAACTACTAATGGAGAAATTCATTAACTACCAATTATCTTGAAACCTTCCATCTGATCAATGATTGCCAGTATTGTTTCAGTCCACTGGCAATATGCTTTCTTATGTTATTCACCTATGGACAAATACAATGGAAAAGCCTGGTGAAACTCAGGCAGTTGCTCTTGACATTTCAAAGGCTTTTGGTATAATGGTCTTCTAAATAAGATTCCATCTTGTGGGCATATTATAGCCTTAGTCACTGATGCGTCAATAAAACCCAAAACAACCACCCAACCATCTTGTGGATTGCCAACTGTTTTTTGTAATTGGGTATCCAGTTTTCTCTCTGACTGCTCACTGTGGGTGACAATAGATGGCTCTCTGTCTTTTGATTTCTCTGTTAATGCTGGTGTTCCTTGGGGAACACCGGCATTCTTTATTTATTTATTTTTAATAAATAAATTAATCACCGTCTTCCATTAACTGGAAATCCTATCCAGAGTTTTGCCAATGATAGTACATTGCATTCTGTCTTCCAGTTTGAGAAATCTTGCCCTGCATAAATAGCTTTAACTTCTCGAACATCCACTGCCAGTTCCTTAAATATTGATCTCAGTGGGGCAAGGACAACCTATTTAATTACAATTCTTCTAAAAATTAGTCCTGTTTTTGATCTTGCAAAAAGGATTCTTAGCTTTGATGACACTCAGATTTCTAGAGAAGTTCCCATATCTCTATTAGAAATTACCTCTACTTCTTTTGGTACAAGCACAACACAAATATTGCTGTCTCAGCATCTACAAATGTCTGATCTGCCCTAACTTGAAATATTCTTCCCACATCTGAGCTGGTGCCCCTATAACCCCTCTCATGCTTCTAGACTCCATTCAAAAGAGAGCAGTTAGATTAATTAATGACCCATCTCTTACAAAATCTCTACACCCTCTGTCTCTTAGATGTTCTGTTTCTGCTGCATGCCTTGTCTGTAGATACTTATGTGGGTGCTGTTCTTCTGAATTGACTTCTGTAATTCATCCTCGCCCCACCCCCCACCAAACCAACTTGAACACGTGCTGGAACTATTCAACATCTGCTTACTGTCCAACTTCAAAGTCATAGAACCAAATTTTCATCTTCCTCATTTATCCCTTTAACTTCCATTTCTGGAACAACTTCTCTGCATGCATTTCCCAAAAATTACACTCTACAAAAATTCAGGTCTAAATTCAACAAGTATCATCTTCTCAATCTTCAACCAGTGCATAGTATAAGTACTATAGGTTCTGATTGATACTTTTTGTGTTTGGGGATTTCATAAAAAAAAAACACTCTCAGTGCACTTGTCATGTCTCTGACAGTAAAGTCCTGTTATTTATACTGCAAAGTTTATCCTTATCTACATAATACCTTCAGGTGTTTCTATTGTCACTGTTTTGGTCACTTAGAGAATGTTTGCCAAGAAGATGCCTGTACATTGTGTAGCTCAAAAGATCATACATTGTTGGGCTATCCTGCTCCCTCTCACCAGAATGTTTGCTCTTATAGTCAGGGGACTGTAAGGGCGAACATTCTGATTTCTCTAAAATGTGTAACATGTGGATTCTATGAAAGAAGATAGAGAAACATGAGCAACACACCCCTCCTAATCTTATGCCTCATTATTAAAAACAGCAGCAGACAAAAGGAAATACAAATGGAAATCTCTATTCCTACAAACATATCAATCATAGAATGGGCACATGTTATTGTATCTGTTTAATCAAGAGCCTCTTCTCTCACCATGAGAGACTCATATCAGGACTCTTTGCCAACAGAAATACTGGTGCGCAGTGTATCAAATAACCCACTAAGTAAAAGCAAAAGTACGTAATGAAGTGGATATTGATAACTTTGTGGAATCAGCAAGAACATTATTGACTTGCATCCTGAGGCTTGGTACCTGGAAGTCTCGAACACTGATGGAACTGATATTCAGGACCCATTGGGTTATTTCAGTGAAGTCTTGTCCATTCAGCTACAGCCCATTCCAAGCAGATTCTCTGCTTGCACCTTCATGATGGTGGGACTGTTAGTAACCCTGGGTATACTAACAGTCCCACCCTCCATGGAACACTGTACCTTGTATGTTTACCCGGTGCAAACAATGTGAGCAGGGATTGAGACGTTACATTTATATCATGTAGAGAAATGCTTTCCCCTCTGTGTCACCTGGTAATACTAGGTAGTAGATGATTCTCTTCATATGATGCAGCACCACCACTTTGCTTATTCATGTCTTGAAGTGGTAAAATCCATCTTTAGTCTCCCAGGGAAGTCCCATCTCTTCCTTCATTCTGTATTACTGATGTCTTTTGAGGTCATGATAAGCATCACAGCTAGATACAGAATTCTTACATTTCAAGGTGAAATATAAAATGGTGTTGACATGCTGGCCACCAGAACAAACCAATGCATATTTCTTCAGGAGACATCTGGATCAGCTAATGTATAATCTCTTTACCTCTACTCTGCCAGCTAGTGACTAAGGGGAATCCAAGTAGTGTGTGTGCGCGCCCATGGCTGGGATGCATTGTCAAGACCATGTTATGTAAAGTAGCTCGGTATATTATTGCTATGTGTATTAGTATTAGTAGTGGCAAATGATGCAAGAAAGCAAGCTTATAAAGCATCAGCCAAAAAAAAATAATAATAATAACCTTCTTATTTCACTTATCCATCCCTTCCAATAAATAGTTTATCTAGTTCTTCCTTGAATTTATTCAAGCTATACACTTCCACAACAACAGATGATTGTTCCAGCAATCAAACCACCTTCTGGTTGAAGGCAAAGCCCCACACCTGTAACCATCCTTCCTCAGTTTGATTTATGCCCCCTTGTGTATAGTCTGAGCAAGAGGAATAATGCTAATAGCCTTAAGTTTGCTCAAACCATTCAAAGCTTTAAACACCCCAAGATGGCAATCTCTATAAACTTCACAAATTTACATGGTCTCAGTTCCAATCACATTGATATCTGTCAAGCCCTGCTTACTTTTTCTCACCAAGTGTCAATTGTTGGTTGCCTCAACTGCTGCTCATCTTATTTTATGATTCCTTTTGCATCAAATATGGTACTTGTGCATATGTTTGCTCTGATATTCCTTGTAAGTGACTTCCTGATTTGGAATCTCTTCTTTTGATTCCTCTGGCCTAAAATCTCTTTGTCCTATTCCATCAAATTTATATGTTGCCTCTCATGTCCCAACTTCATTAATCATTTGGAAATCTTTGAATTCCTTTCATTGAAACTGCACTTGTCCAGTCTAACATTCATAAGAGTGAGGTAATGTTCCCTTCTATTTTTATCTCTACAATTTGTGTCAGATTGGAGTCAGGTTAATTAATGACCCATCTTATACAAAGTCTCTCCACTCTGTCTCATAGATTATCAGTTTCTGCTGTATGTCTTTTCTGTACATACTTCTATGTTCACTGTTCTTCCCAATTGGCATTTGTGATGATCCGATTTCTTCCAAACCAGTCTGTGCACATTCTACAAGCAATCAGCATCCATTCACTGTCCAATCTGAACTTATCAAAATGGCTTTTTCCTTCTCATTTATCCCTTCTATTTTTTTCCAGTCTGTTCTACCATAGAATATTGTTCTCATATTTGGGATGTTGCCCTCAAACCTCTCTCAAGCTGTAGAGATTTTTTTTAATGGTGGCCACAGTGTATTGATATGGGATTTACATAACCTTCCATCACTCCTGCTCCCAGTTTCATGAAGGCACTTGTGTCTGTAAGATCCTTTTTGTTTTAATTATAAAAAAATGGATTTTTAGCTTTTTTTAATTGAATTGAAAATGATGATCTATTAATTAAGATTTGTTAAACTAAATTTAAAAAAATATCAAATGAAAATAAATGAGAGAAACTAATAATAAAGTTTCCATTGTTATTTTATTTTTTTGTTTATTTATTATTTTTATTTTTTTTTAGAATTTTCAAGGTCACTTATCTCTGGATTGAAACAGACATTCATGTGGCATCTGGCAGATGCATCATGAATGTCTGTACTTTTGTTGGCTGTTTGCATTTACCCTGTGAAACCAAAGCAGCTCTGTGGCACAATGAGACACTTGTTGGTGACCTCTGATGAATGGGAATTGCCTAGAAGAAAGACGCTTTTGCTTGCCTTTTGAAAACCAAAGGAAAAAATGTCTCCTTATTCATAGTACAGTGAAACTTCCCTAAAGTAGACACTATTGTCTCAGAAGAAAGTGTCCACTATAGGAGGTGTCTACTTTGCATTTGCAGATGTCCTTGTAGTCAGTTTCAGTAATTCTGAATAATGAAATTCACTGTACCTAGTTGTTTACTCAGTGGTTTTTTTGATTATTTTTGTATATATGGGTTTCAATTAATTTACTTTTAATAAATAACACACTGTTTAGTAAACTTTTATTTACCGCTTAGTAAACATAATTAACTTTTAGTAAAAATAAATGGGTTTGTTTAGAGCATTCCATTTTGGCAATTTTATTTTCATATTGGATAATTAGATCACTTGCTAGTTTTCAGTCCATGTTCATCGTTTTTGTTCACATAGAATTTTTTTTAATATACAGCCCTTGTAAACATCAAGAAATTTCATTTCTTAAAAACATATCTAGTATGTGGTCAATGTAATGCCTAGAAAAATTACAATCAGTTTTCCAAGGGATGGTCTTACTTAAACAAACTTCATATGTAGCTATTTAAACAACCACCATTTCTTGCTGTTGAGTGAAAGTGACTACACAGGAAAATTGTCATCGTCCCTCAGTTAAAAAGCTGGATGCTGCTGTCACCAAAGCAGTTACAAAAGTAATGTCAAGCATCACATAGCTCTTTCATGAATATATAGAAATATTGAATGTGTACATGGTGTGTACAAATCTCCTTTATAAAACTAAAACATTATTATGTGAATAGTATATAAAAAAAAGGTAAAGTGCAGCCATTATCAACCCACTGCAGGATGGAAGCCTCCTCAACAATTCATGCTGAGGGAAATAGACCATAATCTGCCATGCTGGTCCAGTGCGGGTTGGCAGATCGACCGTATTTAGCAGTCAGGGGCTTGAACCCCGGTCTACTCAAAGAGCGTGTGCTACTGCACTCCCGCTCCTGGCCACGTGAATAGTATACATGGTACAAATCTAAAACTGCTTCCAAGTGATTGAGAATATCTTCAAGTTTTTATTCGTCAACCAGAAAATGTGCTTGCAGTAGTAGATGGCAGCATAATTACAAAACAGCATTCAGGTAGAAATTTACCAACAAAATTCCATCCTTTTGGTTTTGTCGTCAATCAGCAGCTTCTGTACAAGCTGTAACTTGTATGGTTTCATGCTTAGATAGTGATATAACTTGTTACCCACTGTTGACCTTGAATGGGTAGGTTTTTTTTTTTTTTTTTTTTGGCTTTATAATGCAAGAAAGCATCAGCTTTCTTGCATCATATGCCTCAATGACATGCCAGTCATGTTAAGCTCACGACTGGCATGTCATATGGATTTCCCTGGTCTTTGTATAAAACTTCCTTGAACAAGCGTCACTGTGCCCTCATTGACTTTTGTTGGTCAACAAATCTGCCTGCCATAATGATTGCACAAACAGGCATCTCTGTTATGAATTTTCTGTACCATTCCAGAATTGGGAGTCTTTTCAGTGGCTTCTTTTTAAATCATGTTTGAAATTTATGTATAACTGCAGTGGCAGACTACAGCTCATTGAACCAAAGTACATGCATGTGCCTTCTCCAGATTGGTAAGTTCTTCCATGATTACTGTTTTATGATTAAGCTCCTATATACTGTAGAGTGCACTTTTCCAGTTGGTGAATGAAAACTTGGAGATGTCATCTTTTGCCTGTAAGTGGTTTCAGATTTGTGTCGTGTACCCTATTCACACGATAACATTTTAGTTTTGTAAAGGTTTTGGGAAAACAAAAAATCCTCATGGACTACTGATCAAAATTGTCTATGCAGTCCATTGATAGAATTTTTTTTTTTTTTTTTTTGAAAGAATGTATTGTAGCTCTATTCCTCACTTTTTTTTTTTTTTGTATGTTCATATCACAAACTGCATAGGCGCCTCCGTAGCCAGGTGGGCAGGAGCAGCAGTGCGTAGCACACGCTTCTTGATTAGACCGGGGTTCGTGCCCGTGAACCACCAAATATGGAGGATGTGGAAAGGTCAGGGAATGACCACCGCATATTCCTGGAGCAATATGGCCTTAGTTGCTAATGCTCCTAAAAACCTAATAATAACAAACTGCATCCTATGTACAGATTTGGTACAGTACCCTTCTTTTTTGTGTGTTAATTCTGGAAACAGCATTTCTCAATTTGGTGATTTTATTGTCTTTCTAAGTGATGTGCAGTGGTGGAACTACATTGGACAGCCCTAAGCTAAATTATTTTGTAATAACAGAGCAAAGTGGAGGAGAAATTTTTGAAGTTATACATAAGAAAGGCACCTGGGGTGGATGGGATCTATCCAGTTATATTAAAGGAGGCAGCAAAGGAAATAAGCAAACTCTTAGCCATAATTATGAGAGCATCTTTGGATTCAGGAGAGGTCCTCATGGACTGGAGATGTGCAAATGTATCCCTAATTCACAAAGGGAGAACAAAGGGTGACAGGAGTAATTACAGACCTGTTAGTTTAACTTCTATTTGGAAAATAGTGAAGTCACTGGTTAAAGAAGCATTGCAGGATCATCTAGACATGACTGCAGTTAGTTTGGACACAGCATGGGTTTGTTAAGGGTCGTGTCTGACCAATTTGATTGGATACTATGATGTAGTCACAGTCACAATGGAACTAGATGCGAAAAGATAATTTTAATATCATATACTTGGATTTCAGGAAAGCTTTTGATACTATTGCACATGGAAGACTGCTGTAAAAATTAGAGCAATATGGCATTAAAGGCAAGTTGCTGCTATGGATAAAGGGATGGTTGAGTGGGGAAGATAGAGAGTGGTAATCATTGGACACTGCTCTTTTTGGACTAATGTTATTAGCGGAATTCCTCCAGGGTTCAGTGTTGGGCCCATCGTTGTTTTCTATATTTATCAGTGATATTGGTGATTTATCAGTATATTAGGCTTATTATCCAAGTTTGCAGACGATACAAACGTTGGCAGGGCTGTTAATGACAATAAAGACTGTATGCTACTGCAACAGGATCTAGAAAAGTTGGGCAGATGGGCTGATAGCTGGCAACTGACGTTAACATTGACAAATGCAAAGTACTGCATATGGACAGCAGTAACCCCAGAGTAACGTACCAATTGTGTGGTACGACACTCAGAGTACTGGAGAATGAAAAAGACTTGTGGGTAATTGTGTAGTCAGATATGAAGTTTTCTGAGTAGTGCACACAGGCTGCCAGAACAGCTCATAGGTGTCTTGTGAATGATATACAGGAATTTTGCTAACAGGGATAAGATGATTGTCCTCTTGGTCAGGCCGCACCTTGAGTACTGCGTACGGGTCTGGAAGGATGTAGAGCTGCTGGAACAAGTATAGAGAAGGCCAATGAGATTGAGGGGAACAAAGGGTTGCTCTTACCATGCAAGGCTTAAGTTCTGCAAATTGCAGCATCTGGAGTCAAGGCACCTGCGAGGTGATCTGATTGAGGTGTATAAGGTCTTGAATGGTTTGAGCAAGCTCAGTATTGATGGGATTCTTCCACTTGCTCAGATTACACACTTGGGGAGACAAAATTCAAATTGAGGAAAGACAGTTGTAGAATACATGTGCAAAAATTTTCCTTTAGCTAGCAGGTTGCTGGAACAAACTTCCATCTGTTGTTGTGGAAGTTGATAGTTTAAATAAATTCAAGGAAGAATTGGACAAAATTTTGTAGCAAATGGATGGGTGAAGTGGAAAGTT
The DNA here is from genome assembly GCF_048544385.1 of Mastigoproctus giganteus. NCBI lineage: Eukaryota > Metazoa > Arthropoda > Arachnida > Uropygi > Thelyphonidae > Mastigoproctus > Mastigoproctus giganteus. The sequence continues at coordinate 88,338,499 of NC_143583.1, read as the reverse complement.
TTTTTGGCTGATGCTGTTTAAGCTTGCTTTCTTGCATCATATGCTTCTACTAATGCCAACATTCCTTACCATCAGTGGCGAGCATATTGATGACACATTGTGCCATCAGCTCTGTACATAATCTGTGGTCATCACAAGTCTAATTAGCATTTCAGTAGTCAACAGGTCTTTGAGGCCTGTTGACCACTGAAAATGCACAAGTGTGTCAGTTACCTTTGAAAGGGTCCCATCTAGAGAAGTTGAATATACCAAAAGGACGCCTAAACTGTCTTTTTAGAGAGGTTACTTAGTATCTAATTTCTAATATTTCTGGCCAGAATCCAAGCCTGAGTGGCCACGACACAACCTCTCTTAAAAAGTGTCCCTTTTAGAGAGGTATCTGTTAAATGAGGTTTCACTATATATTAAAATGAAAACAGAAAATACTGTATAACCTGTTAGAGGATATTGATGCACAAAGGTGCATGGGAAGATTTGATTTCATTAAAAAAAAAAAAAAAAAAATAGAAAAATATTAAGGTGGCATCTATCAGACTCCATATTAACAGTGGAAGGTTAAAGATATAACTACTATCAATAGTAAAGGAAAGGGATTTTAGCAGATTGGCCATTAAGACAGTTCGTGGGGTTCTGTCATTGCTTTATAGGACTTTTTCTGGCAGGAACAAAGTGATTATCCGGTTATATAAGGCAAGGTTAAGTATTGCATACAGGTCTGAAATCCTCATTTTAGAAAGGATTTTGATCTTTTGGAATGGGTTCAGAGAAGAGCGACAAGATTAGTCAGGGGGCACAAAAGGGTACCCTTACCAAAAAAGTTCTGCAAATTTGCAGTGTTTAAGTATTGAAGTTAAAAGTTGAAGTGTTTAAAGCCTTAAATGGATGGCATCCTGTCTCTTGCTCAGTGATACACACATAGGAGGGACATAAATTTAAACTCAAAATGGTTGGCTGTGGGATAAATGTACGAACATTTGCTTTCAGTTAGAGATCATGTGAAGCCGGTGATGCTCCATATGGACACAAATAAGCACCAAATTCAGTGCCCAAATTAGGGTGATCATTGTGCCATGAAGATTTTCTAACAGTCCAGATCAGTGGCTGAACAAAGCTTCAGTTTGACTTCCTCTAGGGTTCTCACTTATAGATCTCTGGCAAAGTTAGTTTACTAATAAATTGAAATAAATAAAACACAGATGACAGTTATGGAGCTCAAGTTCACAGATAAACAAGTGAGAAGAGATTGTCCTTGCCAGATTATGCATTGGACACATATGCACTGTATTCTTACTAGCCAGAGATGACTCTCCTCACAGTAAAACACATACTAATAGATTGACATCATTACCACCAGGATAGATACTTTGCTTTTGTTTCCTTCTCACAACTATAGAAACCTCTGACATTAAAGCATATCTGAGATGACACCAATCTGTGTGAAATATTTGGATACACTGGTCGGCATCAATTTTCTCCCTGAAATAGTTCTGACAGATTCTTGTTGGAAATATGTTCAAAAACTCAGATATGTACTTATAAAGTTCTCATCACCCTCAGTTTTCAAATATCATAGGTTAATGACCGAAAACCAAGCTGTCATTAAAGCTACATTTCCATTTACTGTTGGAATCTCATATGGGAGACACCAGTGGATGATTATTAAAGACAAAACACAACAAAATAGGTGTTTTGTTATCAGATAAAAATTTGTAAATAGAATAAGGCTAATAGACCCATTGTTCAATATTTAGTACTGTATTTAACATTTTCTTAAAATATATGAAATCTTTTTTACTAGAAACATTTTGACTTTAATCCCTTCTCCTTTAAAATTGGTGTGTGTTATAGCAATGTTGTTACCATATTTGAATTCAGCAATGTCAAATCTATAAAAATCACCTTTAAAAAAAAAAAAAAAAAATTTGCCGATCAGTGTTATCTAAAATGAATCAATTTATTTTCAGGCATATGATCAAGTCATATGCAACTATTACTGCCATTATAATTAATTTCTGTATTGTATAGGATACATTGATAGGTCCAAGAAGGACAAGTTGTCCTACTTGCCATTAAACCTTTGATTAAATAACAACAATGGAGCAAAGTTTGCAGGGTGGCCAGGGGCATTGTATAAGTCCAACAGTGCTCATGGTTTTTTATTGTAGAAAATGTAACAGTGCTCTACTCTTAGACAAAAATAGTTCCCAAGCCACTCACTAAAGACATTCTTCTCAAGTATTTCTGTTCCTCTCAGATAATAGGTAAATGGATTTTTTAATAACTTCTTATCACCTAGCTATCTCCATCTGGAGACAGCTAGGTGATTAGAAGACAAGGAGGAGTGTTAACTTCAAGAGTACTGGTGCATTGCTGTAAATAAGGGTAAAGCAGTCCTCGGTGACTTTAAAACCTGATGCATGTTTCTAAACATTCTGGAGGGCATTCTCTTCCAGAACAGACCTGTTTCATCCATATTAAAAGCTAAATTGGGTGAGTAATTTCCTTCAGTAGTGGCCTGGAACCCATTTGCTGCTTTGGTATTAGCACTTGCAGCTTCACCAGTGATACAAGCACACTGAACTCTTTTTTTTTTTTAATAATCAAACCAATCTCAGATGACCGTATACTTACTTCTCTAATGATTCCTCATCTCTCTAAACTCAATGTCCTTACCAAAATAAGGGCCTGGCTAGGTACCATGTGGTGCTTTGTCATGTTATTCATCTACGCATATAACACCTCCAAAAATGACATCTTGTCCATGTTAACTGGGTATCAGTTAATGCAGTTGTGGGTTGCACCAGTGCTTTCACTTTCTCTGATTGCTTTAAAATAATCTCTAAGGTGAACTGTGATAATCGCAATGATCATGTCACCTTTGATTTCTTCTGGTCCTAGTCAACCCACATGATTGCAGTAGGGTCTGTCTTATGCAATCCCATGCATGTGACTGACTTCCTTATTCATACATATGTTTGTGATTCATAATTATAGCTTGTCCCTGACATGCACCATAGGAGAATGTTCAGACGTAGACAAGCTGTTTACTTCCGTGAAGTTTGCTGGTGTTTATAACTGCATATAACAAACCCAAAACTGAAAAATAAACCATTTCAGTTTTAAAATCTTATGTTATGTGCAATGTGGTCACAGTAGTTGTTGCGCCGATAAACCCTCAACAAACAGCAGACGACATGATAGCTTGTCCATGTTCTGGTGGCAGTTGGTGATGTGTGAAAGGGGAAGGTTAACATTATAGCAGATGTGCAGTATCAGCATTTTGTTTGGATGTGTATGGAATTCATACTTAAACTAGATGATACCTTATGGCCTAATAAGGATGATAATGTGTCTTTAACTTAAACACAGCCTCCCCTAATGGCATGCCCTTTGTGAGGATAGAGTCATCGTGGCTGTACTTTAAGATTTATGTACATTCAATTTACAGTAATTCCTCCCCTCCCACATTCATGAATTCAGCATTCATGAGATCTGTTTATTCACAAATTTTTGAGGGGGGTGGGCAAAAAAGTAAACCAAAAACTATTATTGGCTACTGACTGCTGCGTGTCACTCAGTTCAACCCAGTACATACACGTGTGCTTCACCAGTGCAAACACGCCCACTTTCCCATCCCCCTAGTAGTAGCGGGTGCTGTCTAAGTGTGATGTGTGTAATGCATTACCCTTAAAAATTCCGAAAAAAAGAAAAGAATCTGGTGTAGAGGCGGAAAAACGTAATGCACTTTAAATGAAAAAAAAAAAATACTCGACAAACTCTCAATGGGTGAAAGTTCACCAGCAGCGGGAGGATATTTCAGAATTAACGAGTCAATAACGAGATCCATAAAGAAAAATGAGAAAGTGATAAGAGATAATGTCACGAGTAGCAAAATTGTTAACACAGTGTGAAAAAAAAATCAATCGAACAAATGGAAAAAGATCTTAATTTGTGAAAAGAGGATCAAACGCAGAAGAAAATTCCTCTGAGTGGTCCCATTATTCGCGGGCGCCTCCGTAGCCAGGTGGGAAGGAGCAGCAGTGCGTAGCACACACTTCTTGATTAGACCAGGGTTCAAGCCCATCACCACCAAATACGGAGGATGCGGAAAGGTCAGGGAATGACCATCGCATATTCCGGAGCAATATGGCCTTAGTTGCTAAAGCTCCTAAAAACCATATAGCAAACCATTATTCGCAAGAAAGCAGATTGGTTATTTGACCATTTCAACATACAGAAGAGTGAGGAATTGGGGATATCTTCTGATTTTCAAGCAAGGATCGTTCAATCGATTTTAAAATAGGCACGGTTTGCACAATGTAAAACTCATCGGTGAGTTGGCATCAGCAGATCATGATGCGCTCAAAGGTTTCCTGATGAGCTACATCAACTTATTGAAAAGAAAGGATATCTGCTACAACAGGTCTTCAGTGCTGATGAAACTCTTTTGGGAAAAAAATTCCAAATAGAATGTTTCTTTCAAAAAATGAATAGACTGCTCCTGGTTATAGGGTGGTGAAAGATTGTGTATCCCTTCTGTGTGCCAGTGCTTCAGGCGACTGTGTAGCACAGCCTATGCTCTTATATCGCTCCATGCACTGAGGCAAGAGTAAAAATCAAATGCCTGTGTTTTGGTGAGAAAACAAAAAAGCAAATGTTACTGCAGCATCATTCTTAGAGTGGTTCCATGACTTTCATTGCTGAAGTAAAAAAATTCATGGTATCTAAAAACCTTGAATTTAAAGTTCTACTTGAAAATGATAATGCTTCTGGGGACCCAATTGACATTAAATTTGCAAATGCAAATTCAGTGGTTTTTCTACCACTGAATACAACCTCACTTCTCAAACCCCTGGGCCAGGGGGTAATGTCATCATTTAAACCATACTATACAAGATGCAGTTTTAAGGGCATTTTAATGCAATCGAAGAAGATATAATGGTAAATGTCAACATGTTTGAAAAAATTCACTATCCGCTGACTGTATCACTGATATTCACAAGTTGCTGAATGTAATACGGCAGTCAACTATCAATGCTTGCTGGAAGAAGCTTTAGCCAGCAATTGTCAATGAAGTAGCTACAGTTCTTTCCATTGATAATGAAATTTGAGACATTGAGATGGCACATCAAGTTGTATGAGAAGGTTTTGTAGATATGCAGCCACAAGAAGTTGAGGTTTGCTTCTGTCTCACAGTCAATTCTTGGCTGTGGGACACAAGACAATCTTGTTGATCTCATCAAGGACAACAATCAGGATAAAAGTAAGAATGGGAATGAAGTGGTGGAATTTGATTCTGTAATGGAGAGGAGCTTCAAATTCAAAAGTGATTGAGTCTGCACGTAGTACTTGCTTGGAGGTACAAAATGAATTACAAAACTTCAAAAGGCAGGCCAACATCCAGCCGGTACCTTCTGCTCAATAACATTTTAAAGCATTTTAGTGTTTACTCTTGTGATGTAATGTCAGAATGTTTTGGCTTTGCTTTTTCTTTATAATAAATATATTTTTTTATTGCTTGTTTAATTTTCTATGAATTTTTTAAAATTAAATCTGATTTTTTTTTCCGAACTATGTTTCCAGCACTACTTTTTCCATTGAATTATGGGTCCTACATTTGCAAATCCCATAATGCAAGAACGTAACCCTCACAAATGTGGGGGGGGATAACTGTACACAAATATGTTTACATGGTTTATAGGAATTCACATAGTTTTACCTTATTATAATAGTTTTCTTTTGGGGAAACCCCAACTTATGTGGAGGTTACCAGGAACCTGACTCTCATTTACTTTTAGACCCTCTTATATTTATTTCATAGGCTTTGTTAATAGAAGTATTTTTTGTTATGACTGTGACATTTAATTTTCATGGTGTGTGTAGTCTTTTTGATTAGGGGAAAAAAAAAAACGATATAAGTAATGTACACCGAGTGGACAGAAATCATGGGATACCTACCTAGTAACGGATAGACCCACCTTTCACCCATATAAGGGCAGTCACACGGTGAGGCATTGAGTCCATTAGTTCACGAAAGCATTCCACAGATATTTCCATCCACCCATGCTTGCTGCACTGCTGTCCCTAATTTTGTCACATTGCTAGGTGGAAGATCCAAAGCTCAAATGGCCCTTTCCACAGCATCCCAAAGATGCTCCACAGGGTTCATGTTTGCTGAACAGGAAGGCCATTCCATTTTAGTAAAATTGCGGAATACTCTTTGAACCATGTTCTAGTCACACGGCTCTGTGCGGAGGTGTACTTTCCTGCTCAAAGGCTCCATTGCCCTGTGTGTGCACGATGACCATGAAGGGATGCAGATGGTCTGCAAGGATGGACATGTAACCTGGAGCATTCAGAGATGGTTCTAGATGTACCAGAGGTACCAATGTGTGCCAGTTGAACACACCCCAGACCATTACCCACTGTCTATCTGTCTAAACAGTTCCTTGTTAACATGATGGGTGCATAACTTCGTGTAGTTTCCACCAAATACGTCCCCTCCCGGCCACTCAAAATAACTGGAAACGGGACTCATCGGACCAGGAGACCCATCTCCAGTCACCCAAGGTCCAGTGCTGATGTTCTTTCACCCAGTTGAGGCATAGTGTCGTGGTGTTAGTAATGGAACTTTGGTGGGTCGGTGGCTCCCATAACCTATTACGGCTAATGATCACCTGATGGTCTTGGTGGAGACATTTCTGGCACCTCCCTTGTTGAAGTCTGCGGTGATTGTGCCACTGTCACTCTCCGGTTGGCTGAAACATTGAAAGACAGAATTCAGTGGCCATGCTCATCCATCACCTTTCTCCACCCACATACCCTGTCCACAAATGAGATGTTATTCCAGAAATGGCGTATTCCCGATACACTCTTGATACTGTTGAACGGGAATGGTGCAATTCAATTTCTGTACCACCTCTGTGATAGAGTGACCCATGCGTCAGCCACCCACTATCATCCCTCTTTCAAAGTTAGTTAACTAACAACGTTTATCCAAACTGGCATTGAGTTACTGTCTACATGAATGCATTGATGCAGCGTACCTGTATACCTGCCAAGCGATGGATTCATCCACTAGCAAGAGGGGTGACAGCGTTGCATTGGCCAGGAACCAGGTATCCCACGAATTCTGTCCTTTCAGTGTGTATATTGTATTATTTTTCAAGCCATTCCATTTTCAAATTTGATATTCCATTCCAGTTATCATTATTACCAAAGTCATTCCAATTATCAAATAACACACCTCTAGAGTTAAAACTTCCATACTGCACTCAAGAAGTGTTGACCAAAATTTCACTGCATTTGATGAATTGCTTTGAAGTCCTGAAGTTTTTAAAAAGATTAGAATTGCTCTTCCAAATTAATAGCATTGCTTCTGTAGCAGCAGACTGGAGAACTGTGGTATTGGACCTGAATTCTTCTCAAGGACTAACAAAATGTGCTGAAAATTTGGTATTGATTTGACTTTCTTCTTCAGTAATGTTTGTACAACTTAAACATACCTCCGTTTATACAGGGTATATCATAACATGTGGGACCCACTTCAGGGATGAATTTAGGACCTAAAAACTAGCCGAGTGGGTAAAGTACCTGCCCGGCAGCCCAAAGGTCGCGGGTTCGATTCCCGCCTTGGGCTTGGATCAAAGTACTGCAAAAACCTTGGGAGGTGCAATATGGCCACAGAAGCCGATGCGCCAACAACTACCAAATCAAAAAAAAAAAAAAAAATCAAAAAAAAAAAACCTAAAAACAATAAAAAGAAAGTTCATGTAAACATAATCTGATTTTGCCTCGTTTCCAAGTTATTTTATACAGCCATTTTTGTGTTCCAACAACTGTCTGCTTACATTTGTATGAAATGACCACTGTGCACCTGAATACAAGCCTGCAAACACATCATCATAGACCTCCACACCCACTCAAAAGTTTCCAGGTTGCTAGCAGTCTTGTTTCACATGTTGGCGAACCATTTTAATGTTATCAGTTGCTTGTGGATTTGCTGGCAGCTTTGTTCCGTGTTACAAGGCTGCCATGAATTTTTATTGTTTTGTTTTGAGGTCTTAAATCCATCCCTGAAGTGGGTTATGATGTTAAGATACACTCTGTATATACAGTAAATTATAACTCTTTTGAAGGGATCAGCCCAGAGTACATAAGTGCAATCCCCTGCTTTATAGGATTGACCATGGGACCAGAAGAAAACAGTCAGAGTCAGGATAGCATTATAAAGTTTGAGCATCACAACAGGAGTTATAACGCTCCCACATTATAGATAATACTTTTATTTTATTTTATTTGTTTTAAAGCAGAATTTCTATTTGTCTGACTTTAATGAAATTTGGATGGCATGGCAAATCAAATCTCTCCAAATACAGGAAAATGGGCAAGTTTAAAAATGCAGTAATTAAATAAAGAATTTGTGTTTGCCAGATTTCATATGCCATCTTAAAGTACATTGCATGTTGTTGTTTTTTTTTTTTTTAAGATGCCCTTGAAGTGATCTCTACATGGACATTCTTCTAATCATCTACACGTTTCTTATGACATGGGATAACATCTCCAAAGGAATTCCAGCAAGTTTTTCACAAATTCTTTCTTTTAGCTCTTCAGTAGTTTGTGGGCAATGAGAGTCACATGCTGACAGATCTGGGAACCTTGGAGGCCAAGAAATATCACCGTTTTTGGAGCTGTGGTTTTGAAAAAGCAGGTGTATGATGTTTATTGACAACATTGGGATATTAAGACGTTGTGCCATCTTGTTGAAACCAACAGGCCTCATTAACTCAAGGAAACGTAACTGCTAGTTTATCAGTCAAAAAGGTTGCAGTTATGTTAGCATATTGGCCTGACATCACAGTTAATCTTCCAATAACATTTTCAAAAAATTATGGACTGACAATGCCATGAGATGAAATTGCACACCGCACCGTTAGCTGGTCACTGTACAGTGATTACTGGTGGAATGCCAATAAAGATTTGTTTATTCACAATACCATTCAAATGAAAGTGAGCTTCATCGCACGTCCATAGATCGTGAATAGTCTTCATCACGATCCGTTTGAGTTAGCATTTCTTGACAAAACTTTTTGTGGGTAAGGAGATTGCAAGGTTTTAATTCTTGCAGCACCTGTACATTGTAAGGATGGAAATTGAAGTTGCAGTATTCATTGTACACTTCTATTGGATAAGTTCACTGACAGTACATGCCAGTACACTACGCATGAAAGTGGTCCTGACAACTGTGATGTTTTTTGGTGTCTGGGCATTCTTGAGTCTTTTTGACAGAACCAGTTTCTTCAAAATTATGTACCCATGTTTTAATAGCATGAACAGATGGCACAGGATGCTTTGATGTCAAAAGCACCTTGTGCACTACTACTGTTTCATGATTATTAAATATCATGATATGGACAAGAGTATATCAGATGATACAGTCCTTCAGCACACAGGTACCCAGAAAACCAGTTTTTAAAATCACATTTTTTTTTTTTTTTTTTAAAATCTACCCCACTCTAAAATTTCATGAAAATCTGTCCATCCACTGGAAATTGAACTGTTAAGTGCAGGTGGGGCTTCAGTGCCATGCACTTTTTCTGCAGTTTTGTTGCATGCTTTCTAGGAAAGTTTACATTAGCTTCTCATATGTGCTTCTTCTCTCCATTATCTGTCTCACAGACGTTCTCTTTCTATTGCATAACTTTTCTATAGATACTTCCATTGGTACTGTTATTCTGAATTGTGACGTTCTGCTACCTTGCTTCCAGTATACTGTTTTTTTTTTCATATTTACTTAGTCATTGGTGGAACTGCTCCTGCCTCTTGTGTGCCTGGCACCTCCGTAGCCAGGTGGGCAAGAACAGCAGTGCATAGCACACGCTTCTTGATTAGACCAAGGTTCGAGCCCGTGACCACCAAATACGTAGGATGCAGAAAGGTCAGGGAATGATCACCACATATCTCCGGAGCAATATGGCTTTAATTACAAATGCTCCTAAAAACCAAATAACAACAAGATCTGTGTGCCAATGCTGAAAACCTAAATGGTAGATACAGCCCCCCCCCCCTCGGAGGGCTGTAAAAGATACTTTGGATTGTCATCCTTCATGATGTTAAGGCATTATTCAGAAATCCCTAGACTCGGTCACTGGATCTCCAGAAATGGTAAAATGCTGTCAGTGTGGAAACATGTTGAAACAGCTAATTCAAATCACTCTGAACAACTATTAAAACTCTTTTAACACTTGTAGGCTTCCAGTATTGGTTATCCCTCATAATATCTTTATCTCTTCCAAAGGTGTTATCATTGCATAGGATTTGCTTACAGTTTCTCGAAGAGAAAATAGTCCAGGAAGTCAGAGAATAAAGTTGTGTATGTTGAACAAATCATAATAGAAAAAGATAGTAACCTCACTCAAATACAATCCATTATTTTGACTTTTAGCATTCATAATCACTTAAATTTTAGCTGGGTGGTCAGTTAAATTTTCACTGGCCAGTGCTCCCATTTGATAGTTCCTGGGAAGAACACTGAAGCTACATTATTTAAACCGATCTTCATGAACATCCACCAAAATATCTTTAAAATTGCTGATCTCTAGGTAATTCTCCAATGGGTGCAAAGATTACTTAGTTAATTTCAATCCTTATAAAAGCCAGTCCTGTCTTAAATTTCGCAAAAAAGGAGTTTGCTGCTCCTGTACTTATCCTTGTTGATGCTTAGATCTCTAGAAAAGATCACATACCTCTGTTAGGTATTACCCTGACTTCTAACCTCTCCTGGCATAAGCATATCACAGATATCTTTCTCTGCATCTAAAAAAACTGTGTTTTATCTTTTGCTCTCTGCATTACCTTCCTCTAAACAACTCACTCTGCACAAGTCTCAAATCTGCCCTACCACGAAATATTATTCCTACATCTGGGGTGGTGCACCTTCAAAATCAGGCTCTTGGGGTTCTATATGCTATTCAAAAGAGGCCAGTCAGGATAATTAAGGACCCATCTCTTACAAAGTCTCTCCATTCTCTGTCTCATAGATGTTCTCTTTCTGCTGTGTAACTTTTTCTATAGATACTTCCATTCTGTCTGTTCTGAATTAGCTTCTATAATTCTTCTACAAGCCAATCTGAACACATACTACAACTAGTCATCATCCATTTACTGTCCAACTTTAAAGTTACAGAAGAAACTTTTGTCCTTTGTCATTTATTCCTTCAACTTCTGTTTTCTGGAACAATCTTCCTTCACATGTATTTCCTCAAAACTATCTGTAGAAATTCACATCTAACGTCAATAGATGTCTTCACTTCTCGGAAATGGTTATTTAAACTTCTGGATTTGGCCTTATGTTCCAAAGCCTATTTGTTATTTTAAATGCCAAAAATATGACCACTCCCAACAGACATGTTGAGATAAAGCTGTCATCAAGTAAATGTGATGATGCTATTCTAGTAAAAATACTATGAACAGTCTTTTGTCAAAAAGATGACAAAATATACCGGGAAAAAAAAGAAAAGAACATGGAATTGTAATATTGTTATTCATTTCCCATGTGTGAAGAAATTCTCCTAGAGGAGCCAGAACAATTATTAGACCAGTTGTTGGATTTTTTTTTTTTTTTTTTGGTTTTTTTTATATAATGAGAAGAGAATACAGTAATTCAAATTTCATCCGTTTATGTTCATAAGAGGATCTGCTAAACTCACAGACAAAATAGAAATAAAAGCTTTGATGGACTTTCTGTATTTAGCAGGTTTTGAAGGTTTTTAAAGCCAGGCTTGGCCAACATGCAGCCGGCCACATTATTTTTTGCAGCGTAACAGATGAGTTTTATACTACTGACTACATCAGTGGGAAATCATTCACTAGCTGCACTAGGCATATTAAATAATGAGAAATATAATACTAGACCAGCTGTACTTTTCGAATCCCCACAACTCATTCCCTTCTTTGAACTGGAAACTCTGCAGATGGAAGTAATTGATTTACAGTGCAACAATGAATTAAAGCACATTCACACCACAACATCAAAAATCAATTTTTAGAACATGCATGTGACAGTGGAAAAGTATCCCAAATTAAGATTTTTTGCACAAAAAATTGTGAGCACCTTTGGATCCACATACATTTGTGAAACTTTCTTTTCAAAAATGAAATTTATTAAAAGTAAATCTCAAGCTTCAATAACAAATCAGTTAAGATGTGCAGCTACCAATATTGATATTGAAGTAGATTTTAAAAAAAAATCGAGTGATCGCAAAGAAAAGCAAATATCTCATTGATGTATATATATGATAAAAATGAATGAATAAAATAAATTTTTATGGCCTTAAATGTTGTGGAAACCAGTGTGATGCTTGAACCTATTAAACCACCTGTTGCTTGCCAAGAACTTGGGTTGGGGTTTGCTGTACTTATCCTTAATATATTCATAAATACTTATTGCTTTTGCTTGAATGGTCATTAGACTCAGGGGCACTCGCTTCTGAATCTGATTTTCCATCCATATTATTAACAGCTGTTCCATCTTCGATATAGCACCTGAACGCTGTTTTGTGATCACTGTTGATCTTAAGTGCATCGATCGTTTGACATGTCCTTTTATACAGTCACTGCCCTTTAAAATAGTATTCACTGTTGAAGCAGCAAGACCTGATTCCCTTGTAATAGATGACAAATTTTGTTGTGCTTCGTACTACTTAATCATTTTCATCTTCATTTCTAAACAATTTTGTTTTGTTTCCTGGCACTAACACCACTTGCACTTTTCGTTGGTTGCTTTCCCTTTTTCATCGCAATACGTAAATAGGAATGAAGAGAAGTTTCTGAAAATTTGTTTTTTATATGATTGAAGATTTTGGTGAAGGGGAACACATTTCACCATAATAGTGTATAAACCCACACAATTGCAGTTATTGGTATTATTGCAAATGCAATAAGATCAAGTTTACTACCCGTTTATAACAGATTACGCTAACAGAAAAGCCCAATAAACCAGAAAGTGCAAATTGTTTTTATTGTTTTATGGTCGTGACCTCCAGAAATGTGCCTTAGAAAAATATCACAAAGGCATTCAAAATTGATTCTTATAATGGGAACATATGATAACGATGAAAGGGTAGTGCAATTTCCATTATAAATATGACCTTTTAGATAGATAAATAGCTTAGTAATATAGCGACATTTTCAACTTCCAAGGACTTGGAACGAATTACAAAAAAAAACAAAAAAAAAAACAATGTGTTATTGGGTTCACATTACGATATTTTCACGATACCTCCATATATTCCTACGGGATGCAAAATACGTTTCCACGATTTTTTTAAGTTTGCACCGGCTGGAAAAAACTTACGTAAAGTCGCATTTGCGTAAGTCAAGTATTACATAAATTGGGGAGTTCCTGTACTCATGAGCTGGATAGAGGAAATAATTTCGATTGTTTCCTTGGATTTCGGCAAAAAGTATTTAACTCAGTCCTTCATCAGAGGTTACTGTGTAAGTGGGAATGTTGGAATCACAGGGAATATCCTGTGGATCACAGGATGGCTGCAGAGTAGCAGCTAGAGGATCATAATTAATGGTTATTCTTCAGATTTTGCTAATGTAAGAAGGTGAGTTTCTTAATAATTAGTATACTGGGACAACTGCTCATGATTTTCTTAAATGACATCAATGTAGGGATAGATGGCATGATGTCAATATTTGAAGATGATGTCAAGATAGGAAGAGAGTTAATTATCAGTACCAATCAGCTTCTTCAGGATGGCTTCGATAGATTTCAGAGACAGTTGGAAAACTTGGGAAATAGCAACCCCAAAATAATTCGCCCTTGGTGGAAATTGAACTAAAAAAAGTAGAGGAAGAATGGGATTTGGAAGTTATGATATAGTTGGACTTGAAGTCCTTCAAGCTGTGTAGACAGGTAGCAAGGATGGGCCCATGGTGTCCTATCAGTGATTTATTGAATATTTGCTTGTAGTGGTAAGGAGATCATAATTCCACTGTAGAGTATAAGATCACACTTGGAATTCTATGTATAAGTATAGAGACTGTACCTAAAAAAAGATATTGAGCTTCTTGAAAGGGTCCGAATAAATATGGGCAACACACCTGGAAAGATTGGCAAAAAGACAACCATATGAGGAAAGACTCACTGTATGGGCTACAGAGCTTAAAACTAATCATTGTAGAGGAGACCTAATTGAGATTATAAAGCTCTGAGAGGAGAACGTAAAATGACTAAAATTTTCATTGTTATACTTCCAGAACTATCTGCTATTGATTCAAATTACAGAGGTAGAGGTTTAGATTGGTTTGTAGGACATTTTCTTTTAGCTAGCGAGTTCTTAATTACTGGAATAAGTGGCTGCCTCCGTAGCCAAGTGGGCAGGAGCAGCAGTGCGTAGCACATGCTTCTTGATTAGACCGGGGTTCGAGCCCGTGACCACCAAATACGGAGGATGCGGAAAGGTCAGGGAATGACCACTGCATATCCCTGGAGCAATATGGCCTTAGTTGCTAATGCTCCTAAAAACCAAATAAACAAACAAACAACAACTGGAATAAGTTGCAGCCCATGCGTAACTTATTCCAGTAATTAAAGCTGACAGCCTGGGAATTCAGAGATTGACTGGATAGATACCTACATGAGGAGGGAGTCAAATAAGTAATTTATTTTAAACTATGACATTGTTTAGTGTAATTGCATCATTACTACTTAGTTGAATTTTAAGACAAACTAAGTTTGTATGTTAGGCAAACTAAGTTTGTATGTTAGGCTTTGTTATTACATTTCATATTGCAAAGTCCTTCACAACTTCCACTTGGCGCCTCCGTAGCCAGGTGGGAAGAAGCAGCAGTGCGTAGCACATGCTTCTTGATTAGACCGGGGTTCGAGCCCGTCACCACCAAATACGGAGGATGTGGAAAGGTCAGGGAATGACCACCGCATATTCCCGGAGCAATATGGCTTTAGCTGCTAATGCTCCTAAAAACCAAACAACAACAACTTCCACTTATACTTTGAATAACACTTCCCAATTAGAGAAATCTGCTGTTACTCATTCCCAGTTGAGTAGCACCCCCCCCCCCAGGCGGTACTGTTTTGAAGCTGTTTGTCCTCTCATTGGTGGATGGGTAAGTACCCAAAGGTTTAAGAGCTGATGACCCATTTGACTTATTTGCACAGTATGAAAGATGCCAAACTTCTTATGGTCGCTACACATCTTCAGGTATGCCTGCGCAGGCACGCCTGTACAGGTCTACCAGACGCCCGTAGTGCATCCACATGCTTCGGTAAACCTGTCACCATTCATTCAGTTGGCTGACTGCGGCATCGACAGACGACGTTTTAGCAATAGTTGGCTTATTATTAAAAATTAATAAATGTAATATATGGTGCAAAGAATGGTTGAAAAAAAGAAAAGTTTATTCACATGTGAACTTGTTAACTGAATTGCAGTAATTCTCAGAAAAATCCCCCAGATTTATTAAAATTTAATAAAATAATATAGTAATGAATTTTATTATTGTTATTATTAATTATATTTATTGACACTCTGATATTAAAAGTTAAAATTTACTTCTAATCCAGGCAAAATTAATAGCGAATTTTTTTTTCGTAGAATTCATGTAATTATTAATGATAGTTGAATAGTGAAATCCCCCAATCTGGCAGTGCGCCTGTCACGTTGCTACACACACTCCAGTTTGCCTGCAGAGGCCACTCCGGTTCAGGTAAATCGAATGATTTTTCATATTTCCTCCAGTCGCCTGTGCAGGTCAAAATAACTGCAGTTTTATCATCTACAGGCATACCTGAAGGTGTGTAGCAGCCATTAGACTGATAAAATTTTAGAACAGGAAGCCTCAAACTATGTAAAATTCACACTGTGACATTATTTAGTGCAGTTACATCATTACTGCATACTTGAATATAAAGGCAAACTGAAGTTTGTACATTTGGCATCATTATTATAATATTTCATATTGTTAAATCCTTCACTAGGGTAAGACTTCCCACACATTTTTAATAGTTTGTTTTATGATTTATTTATTATTATTTATTTAGTTATTTATTTTTTATTTTTTGACTGATACAGCAAAAGCACCAGCCAAAAAAACTTGAGGACTTTCATGCACCATATGACTGATATTAATACTATGCACTCATGACAAATGGAACAGAAATGCCACTGGAATTGACAGGTTTTGATTCGCTGAGAAGTTCTAAAGATTGGTTTTGGTTTCTTGTAGGCCTGGTTTGTAGATCATCTACAAACCAGATTGATGACAAGTTGGCTGTGATAAGAACTGTTTTCTCAAATTTTGTTGAATATTGTCAAAAACGTTGCACTATTTCTGAGTACAAAACAATAGACGAGAAGCTTAACAGGATTCAGGATATATGTGGTATTTAGAAAATACCCAGTAAGCTCAATAAATTCCTGGTAAAGATAGTAGTTGCCTTTGTAGAGAGCAGAACTCACTGCACTTTGAATTTGGAGGTTTATGTAGGAAAAGCCTCAGCTAACTGTGATGTTAGCTGCAACTCCAGGTGCTGGACAATGATAGTTTTTTATGCACTGATGAATATTGTAAGAATAAATTCCCAAATATTATTCTTCAGTAATAATGCAGAATAATCTAAAAAAAAGTAGTAAGATCCAGTTGTGAATATCAAAGTGGTAAGAAGAACCTTTTAAAAAAATTATTGCTAGATCTCAGAGGAGAATCTGCATCATCATTCTTAAAGAAACAGCTTACGCTTGAACAGAGACAAAGAACCTTTGTTTGTTTGTTATTTGGTTTTTAGGAGCATTAGCAACTAAGGCCATATTGCTCCAGGATATGCGGTGGTCATTCCCTGACCTTTCCGCATCCTCCGTATTTGGTGGTGATGGGCTCGAACCCCAGTCTAATCAAGAAGCGTGTGCTACGCACTGCTGCTCCTTCCCACCTGGCTACGGAGGCGCCAGACAAAGAAGCTGGAAATGCCTTTTCTAATGATACTTCCATGGGCACCGTTCTGTGGCTTCTGTAATTCCTGTTCTCTCTCTCTCTCTCTCTCAAGCATAGTACTAAAGTTCTCATTAAAAAAAAAAAAAAAAAAAAAAAAAAATTCAATAAACAGCAAAACATGCTTCTAGAAGCATATTTTGCTGTTTTTTGAACTGTCATACTTTCATATTGAACTTGAAAATTGTAATTAGTAATTATTTGACATTCAGATGTTTTTTATGTTTTCTGCCATGCTTTTATTTAATATTCTTCTTTTTTTTTTTTTTTTTTCTGTGTGACAAAAAGAAAAAATAAACAATAATAGTGGATTTCAAGCTCAAAACCAAAAAAAATTTGTTAAATTTTACACAGTGGCTCAAAGAAGTTTTGAGTCTCTCAGAACTGATGTTACTGTTAGCATCTTTACACTTTCTCAGATGAAACACATAAGTGGGCATAAATTTAAATTGGAAAAGGAATATTGCAGAATAGATGGCAGAATTCACTTTCAACCAAAGAGCAATCAATAGTTGGAATAAATTTCCGCCTGACATGGAAGTGGGTAGTTTGAATAAATTTCCGCCTGACATGGAAGTGGGTAGTTTGAATAAATTTAAGGAAGGTTTAGATGAATTATTGGAAGAATTTTAGAGATGAAGTAATTTAAATTGTAGTTATTCCTTAATAAATGGAAATGGCCCTCAAAGGTAATGGCCCACAAAACTAATTTGAAGTCATGATTGGGGAAATGTTTTATCTAAACATTTCCCTGATTATGACATGTCTTGTCTAACAAACATTTATATGCAAATGAATTCCTGCCAAACTCATTCTCCTCACTGTTTACTGGAATGTGCTCATTACCATTCTGCCAGACTCTTCCTTCTGACCCCTTATGAAAACTTCTGAGTCACATTGTTGGGAATGAAGCAATTTAAATGAGTACTTCAGTTATCTAAAAACTATTAATTTATATAACTACTTGTAAGTTTACTTCCGTTATGTGTTGATCATCACTTTGTAGTTACAGGCAGTTTGGCCATAATAGCCATGCACCATTAAATCTCCATTCCAGCAACAAGCAACAGATTGGAGATGTGCATTATGTCTTTAGTTTATACAAGTTTCATGAGATCTGTTGGGTTAACTGCTGTAGCAGGGAAAATTATGGAGTCTATATTTAGGAATGCACTGCAGGTGCAAATGGATAGAAATAACATTATATGAGCAACACAGGCCTGGTTTGTTTAAAGGGAAATTAATTAATCTGATAAGCTATTATGATGATATCACAAAATAACTGGATGAAAAGAATATTTTTGACAGTATGCTTTTACTTTATTAAGCATTTGATACACACATCAGCATTTTTTTTTTTGTGTGTGTAACTTGGAGCAATGTGCTATTAGTGGAAAGATAATTAATAGGTAGTAAGCTGGTTACTAAGCTATTGCCCTGGGTGGACTGGGGTTTTAAATGGAATTACTTATAGGGTTAAATACTGTGTATGTACCCTATTGTTATTGTCATTGATGAGGGTATGAAAAGTTGTTAAAGGTGATTGACCGCACAAGAGAGAGAGGTCTGCTTTTGTGCAAAGGTAACTTCTGCACAAAAGGCAGATGTTAGTGGCAACTGTTTAAAATTGGTTTCATTGTTTTTCTGTATAAAAATTTCACCAAAATTGCAGTGTATCTTTCTGGAGATAATTTATCAAATGAATTATTACATATAATAAAATCCTGTTACAGTGAATTTCTTAGAGATGCACAAACCGTTTTGTTGTGCTACACATTCATTCTAATGAATATTGCTGAAAATTATTTCAAAAGAATTATTATTTTTATAAATAAATTCTGCTGCACTTTTTTTGGTTTATGTGATTTCTGTTTTAATTTACTCGCACATCAAATTTTAAATCAATAAATAAAATGATTTCTTTTTATTTTATTCTCTGTAAACCAATATAATTTAGGCATAGGTGGAGACAGACTAAAAATAATTCATACTGAATCTTTTGTTAAAACTATTTCTTGCAAACAAAACTTTAAAATAAGAGAAGTTGTCTGGGAATGTTATTCATTAGCATTAGCATTAGTAGAGGCATTTGATGCAAGAAAGCAAGCTTATGCAGCATCAGCCAAAAAAAAAAAATCAAAACCCACTTCCACTTCACCCCTCTGTTCGTTCAAAATACCTGTCCAGCTGAGCCTTAAACTTATTTAGGCTATCAACCTCCACCACAAGGGATGGAAGTCTGTTCCACCAACCAACCACCCGCTGGCTAAGGGCAAATTTCCGCACGTCTATCCTACATCTGTCTTTCCTCAATTTGAATTTATGCCCTCTCAGGTGATTTTTCTGAGCTAGAGGAAGAATCCCATCAGCATTGAGCATGCTTAAACCATTCAAGGCTTTATACACCTCTATCAGATCACCTCGCTGGTGCCTAGTCTCCAGACACTGTAATTTGCAAAACTTAAGCCTTTCTTCGTAAGAGCACCCCTTTGTTCCATTCACTAATCTTGTTGCCCTTCTCTGTACTCGTTCCAGCAGCTCTACATCCTTCTTGAAATGAGGCCTCCAGACCTGTATACAGTACTCTAGGTGTGGCCTGACCATCGCCTTATACAATGGAATAATCACCTCCTTATCCCTGCTGGAAAAATTCCTGTATATCATTGACAATACTCCATGAGCTACTCTTGCAGCCCGTCTGCACTGCTCAGAGAACTTCATATCTGCCTGCACAACCACCCCCAAGTCCCTTTCATTCTCTACCACTGTCAGTGTAGTACCACAGAGTTGATACGTTGCTCTGGGGTTGCTGTTTCCCATGTGTAGTACTTTACATTTGTCAAAGTTAAACTTCAATTGCCACCTCTCAGCCCATCTGCTCAACCTTTCCAGATCCTGTTGCAGCAGCATAGTGTCAGTAGTGTCCTTGACAACCCTGCCAACCTTTGTATCGTCTGCAAACTTGGACATTAAGCCCGATATACCATCATCAATATCATTTATAAATACAGAAAACAATAATGGACCCAACACGGAGCCCTGAGGGACTCCACTAATAACATCAGTCCACGATGAGCAGTGTCCATTGATTACCACTCTCTGTCTTCTCCCCCTCAACCACCCCTTTATCCATAGCAGCAATTTGCCTCCAATGTCACACTGCTCCAATTTGTGCAGCAGTCTTCCATGTGCAACAGTATCAAAAGCCTTTCTAAGATCCAAGTATATAATATCAAAGTTATTCCCTGCATCCAGTTCTTTTGTGACTGCATCATAGTATCCAATCAAGTTGGTCAGGCAAGACTTCCCCTTAACAAAACCATGCTGTGTCTGAGCTATAACTGAAGTCTTGTCTAAATGATCCTGCAGTGCTTCTTTAACCAGTGCCTCCATTAATTTTCCTGGAACAGAAGTTAAGCTCACAGGTCTATAATTACTTGTGTCAGCCTTTGATCCTCCTTTGTGAATTGGGGTCACATTTGCACATTTCCAGTCTATGGGTACCTCCCCTGAGTCCAAGGAAGCTCTCATAATTATGGCTAAGGGTTTGCTTACTTCCTTTGCTGCCTCCTTTAATATAACTGGATAGATCCCATCCACCCCGGGTGCCTTTATAGTGAAGTTTGGCAAAACGTATTCATTGTAACAGGATGTTGCTGTATATACACCGATGAGCCAAAACATTAAGACCAGCGAGTTGTTATGCAAATCGAAGCAACTGCAGGTAAGCTACAGCGTGTGCGCAGGTTGGGACACGGTATAAAAAACATCTGATACTGAGCTTCGTTAATCAGTGTTACTCATGTTCTTCAGATGTGAAAAGCAGTGGACTTAAGCAAGTTTGACAAAGGCCAAATTGTAATGGCCAGACAACTGGGTCAAAGCATATCCGAAACAGCACGGCTGGTGGAGTGCTCACGGTCAGCCACGGTTAGTATCACTCCCGGATGGTACATGGCAACAGAAGGGCAACTGTGGCGCAACTCGTTAGTAATTGGAATGCAAGTGACGGGAGTAATGTCTCACAACACATAGTACATCGGACTATGCTGAAAATGGGGCTGCGTAGCCGCAGGCCATGCTAACCACTATTCACTGGCAATATTGCCTACAATGGGCACACGAGCATCGAAACTAGACTTTGGGTCATTGGAAGAAGGGCGCCTGGTCCGATGAATCATGTGCATCATTTACCTTGGGAAGTGATGATGCCTGGATGCACTGTGGAACAAAAACAAGCCGATGGCGGCGGTGTCATTCTTTGGGCAATGTTCTGCTGAGATACCCTGGGTCCAGTCACCCATGTGCTGGGCACTCTGACATCTGCTACTTACCTAAACATCATTGCTGACCAGGTACACCCTTTCATGGCAAGGATCTTCCCCTCTGGTGGTGCCGTCTTTTAGCAGGATAATGTGCTATGCCACACCACCCGGATTGTCATAGATTGGTTTGCGGAACATGAGAAAGACTTCCAGGTATTGCCCTGGCCTCCAAATTCCCTAGACATCAATCTCATTGAGAATCTGTGGTTTATGTTAGAACAGCAATTCCGATCTGCGGCATCTCAACCACAGACCTTACAGGAGTTAAAGATCTGCTGATACGTCTTGGTACCAGATACCACAAGACATATTTAGAAATCTTGTAGCATCCATGCCTTGCCAGGTACGAGCTGTTTTGGCTGCACGTGGAGGACCAACATCATATTATGTAGGTGGTCATAATGTTTTGGCTCATTGGTGTATATTTTACATAAATACATATGTATAAATTTTTTATCAGATGAAAACAGTTCATGGATTTCATTGAGACTTTTGTTTTGGCTTTACTTTTGGAGTTCTCAGAAAGTAAATTTCAAGATTGTTAATTTTTTTATAAGAAACGTGCTGACCTATTGAAGCATTGTTTACAGAGAAACCAGTTTGCAGTATAGCACAAAATAGGCAACAAGGAATGACTCCATTACATAATCAGAGCCTCCTATATACACATATATATCATCAGTAAGAGCAATGTCACGTTATCATCTATTCCTGTACATTTTAGTTTCATGGCTTTTACATAAGGTAGAAGTGTATATAGCCACTTTATTGTGCACTGTAATAAAATGTAACAGTGAACTTTTAAAATAAAGAGCAGAAATAATTTAATAGCAAGTAATCAGCAATTCTTAATTAATGCAGATTTTACTAGAATGCATGGCGCCTCCGTAGCCAGGTGGGAAGGAGCAGCAGTGCGTAGCACGCGCTTCTTGATTAGACCGGGGTTCGAGCCCGTCACCACCAAATACGGAGGATGCGGAAAGGTCAGGGAATGACCACCGCATATCCCGGAGCAATATGACCTTAGTTGCTAATGCTCCTAAAAACCAAATAACAACAACAACAACAACTAGAATGCATCACTACGTGAGATGTGAAAGATGACTGTAAAAGAAATGGGTTGCCTTATATGGTCAGTATATGATTAACACACTTCGTTTGATGTATATAATTGTTGAGTGGCACAAAAGTGGTGTGCTATAATGAATGTAGGTGGTCATCCTTAAGCAGTTGTTGTTTGGTTTTTAGGAGCATTAGCAACTAAGGCTATATTGCTCCGGGATATGCGGTGATCATTCCCTGACCTTTCCGCATCCTCCGTATTTGGTGGTGACGGGCTCGAACTCCGGTCTAATCAAGAAGCGTGTGCTACGCACTGCTGCTCCTTCCCACCTGGCTACGGAGGCGCCTCCTTAAGCAGTCAATATATAATTAGTGTAAAAGTAAAGTGCAGCCATTATCAACCCACTGCAGGATGGAAGCCTCCTCAACAATTCATGCTGAAGGAAATGGACCATAATCTGCCACGCTGGTCCAGTGCGGGTTGGCAGATCGACCATATTCAGCAGTCAGGGGCTTGAACCCCGGTCTACTCAAAGAGCGTGTGCTACTGCACTCCCGCTCCTGACCAGTTGGCTACAAGAAATTAACTGCCCAATTCTGTCAGCACAGTGATTGAACTCTAGACTATTGGCAGCAATGCTTTATTTTTGGTTTAAAACGTTGTACACATTTTTATTTATATATTTTTTTTTTTGCTTGGTTTTTAGGTTAATTTAAGCATGGAATAACTTTTGATAAAATTTAGATTTTTTTTTCTTGATTTGCAGTTCAGCCCAAAGTAAGTGTTTTCTTTTGGTTATGAATTCCAGACTTACTTTTCAACTATTATTTATGAATTTTTGGAATGTTGTTATTTCTCAACGTTCCAAAAATTATGGTACATTAAATTAAGCTTGCTCAAATATGTATGGCACAAATGTGTTAAGCAGGCGTTTTCAAGGCAAAATATGCATTACCGTTGAAAAAGTTCTCTCTGAGTCTGAATAATGTCCTTAAATTAGTACAAATCAAAAATTTTATTTAAGAACAATGCACTGAACTTATAAAATAATTCAAATTCAGAATTAAGACACAAATTGAAGTGCTTTGAAGCATAAAAATTCACTGTAGAGAAAAGGTTACGAAACTTATATAAAATAACCAGACACTTGCATTTTTCAAAGAACCTATTGTTGATACAATATTTAATAATGTGTTGGACCTTCCATTGATGCTGTTGGTTTTACTTATTAGTATTACTGGGATCCAAAACCCACACCTGCCTTTGAACACTAATGGCACACAATATAGGTAGGAATGTGAGGAGGGGAGAGGAAAACACAATAATTGACAAACAATATAAAGCACTTCAGTGAAAATCCCTAATAGGGAATTTGGATTGCAGATATGTCTGAGAACACTGCCTATGTTCAGTTATAGGTTCTTGATCACCATTACTAGAATCTGGTGTTTGCCGTGTGCTGTGACTTCTGCACTTGCCAGAAAAGGGAACCTGGCAGTTGAGAGGCCTATCTTGAATAACCCATTTCAATCTTTGCTTCAATCAAGATGGGAGGTTCTATGCCAGTGCATTCAGGATCAATTCCAATAGGTCTCCTTCCTTCGGCCCTGGGACAGGGTCAAGACTTGTTGATGTATGGTTATAGTATCTAGATTACTGTTGTGTACTCAGTATCTGCTAGTTCATTAGTGGATATCCCCCTTGTAGGAATAGAAAGCTTTAAAAGATACCAAACTTATCACTCTACTTTATGAATAATTAAATTTTTCCACCTCCATCAGGTTCCTACCTAGACAAGAAATAAATTAAACACAAGTAATAAAAAACACCAAGTAGAAGCTGCACTCTACTCTACGTCATTTTCTCATTATTCATTCAACAGGAAAAGGAAATTGGTAAAATGTCACTCTTCTTATATAGAAGGGTTTGCAGATGTTCCAACAAGTCAGTAAAATGATTAGATCAGAGGTCATTTTAGTAGAAACTTCCTCAGTATATTCTGAGCTACTTCTCCAGACATCTTGTGGAGGCATACCAATTAAAGTATCACCACACTGAACATTTAACACATCACAAGGTGTAATTTCTGAGTGGGATCTCTTTGAGACATCTGAAGAGGAGATATGCACCAAATTAAGAGACCAAGGGGCCATGATTGTTAAGAGGATATCTATGCATAAGGAGGGGAAATTAGTCCCAACTAGAGTTCTTATCTCTACGTTTAGCATTCTTAAACTGCCTACTTCCAACAAAGCAGGATACCTGAACTGTCCCATAAGTCTCACATCCTGAATCCATTACAATATTTCAGATGCCAAAAATAGGTCACTCCTAGATGGCATGTTGTGGTTCTCCTGGTTTTGCCTGCTGTGGAGGAAAGGATGTGCTCCTCCCTGAAACCAGCATTCTTGAATTGTGAACATCCTGCATATTCAAGAGCATGCCAAAGGTGCAAAGATGAGAAAACAGATTCAGAAAATCAAGACAGCAAACTATCCTATATGTGGAGGCAAAGAAAAAGGTATCGGTAGTAAATAATGACAGAAAATGTTATGCTCAAGTGGTTTTGAGGAAACTTACTGTGTAAATCAGTCCCACCATGCAAGTATTTTACACTACATGTCTACTACTTTTTGACACGAGTATATGAAGAAAAAGCAGTTGCTTGCTATTCTCATCAATACCAACAAAGGAAGTAGCATCTAAAGAAAACCTCCCTACCTCTAAGACCCAGCTTGTTAAGTGTGGGATACAGGATTCAATGGAGATAAATGAAGAAAAGGAAAGTGTGGATGAACCTATTTTGGACCTTTATGTTGAGGAAGAAATGGATTCTGTGATCCTACTATTTCCTAAAAACCATCAGAATCAAAGCAGGCAAATAAAAATCTGCATCACTTCAGAAGCCAACTGACAGATCTACTAAACCCAAGTAATAATGACTAAATTCTTACAGTGGAATTGTACATTCCAATGAAATGTGGAGGATGTCAAACCTTTCTGCATGAGCACACCTGCCTACTTTTCTGCCTACTATGTTTGTAGGAAACTTATTTAAAGGCAAAAGATGACCCCATCCTGCTGAGTTTTAGCATTATTTGTATAGACAGGAACAGAATTGGCCTGGCCTTGTGGAGGATTTGCATTTCTTGCAGGCTACCATACCTCTTTCAGATGTATTCATTTAGCAGTGGGGTTTCTCCTCTCAGTCTGCTCTGTATATTTGCCTCTTGGGATAAACATCTCCCAGGCAGACCTCAAGGAGCTTGTATTGCAATTGCTCCCTCCACTCTTATTTTTTGGAGAGACTAATGAACATAATACCCTCTGGTATAGTATAGGAATTGATGAATGAGGTCATGTTGTTGAGCATACTCAACAGTAATAACTTTACCTTATTAAATGTGGGAACCAACATGTACTTTCCAGAAAGAAAATCTCCATAGTTTCTGGCTCTCAGGAAACAAACTGGAAACAGACAATAAACTTTTCCTCAGGCAGTACTGAGCCTTATAACTTGCATTTCACTAAAGAGGAACTGGAAACTGCACAGAACAGCACTGCAGGACCACCAATCTTGTTGCAGAGAAGAGCAACAAGATTGGTGAGGGTGGAGAAAAAGGGTGCTAATGCCAGGAAAGGCTTCAGTGCAGTGTTTGGAAACTAGGCACCCACAAGAAGATCTGATTGTGCTGTTTAAGGCACTGAATAGACCGAGTAAATTGAGTGCCAGTGGAATCCTTCCTCTTTCTCAGACTACACACGTTAAGGGGCATAAATTTAAACTGAGGAAGGGTGGTAAGAGGATAGATATGGATATACAGAAGTTTGCCTTTAGCCAGCAGGTAGTTGATCATTGGCACAAACTCCCATCTGGTGTTTCAATAAATTCAAGGAAAACTAGCCAAACTGTTTTGGGGGAAAGACAGATGAAATGGGAAATATTTTTTTTTTTGGCTGATGCTCTATAAGCTACCTTTCTTGCACCATTTGTCACTACTACTATTCTAGTCTACCTATAATTTTCTATAATTCTCTATATCCGGATCTATCTGGAAGATCAGTTCCCAGATACTTGGCATAGAGCATTGTCCTTGCATTTCCAAAACCAGGAAAGGACTCTAAAATTCATAATAATTATTGCCCTATTGTTCTGACCAGCTGCTTCTGTAAGGTCATGGAAAAAATGGTAAATGCTCATCTTATATATTACCTTGAAGCAAATGACTATTTAACAAGACAGTTTGGTTTCCGAAAAAAATCGCTCCACTGTGGACCACTTGATTTCTTTAGAAACATGTTAGTAATGTTTTCTTAAAGCATTAGCATTTGATATCAGTTTTCTTTGACATGGAAAAAGCTTGTAACACAACTTGAGTTATAGTATTTTAAAAGACCTCAATTTATCTGTTCTTAGAGGTCATATTCCTGTTTTTATCCAGAATTATTTTATCAAAGGACTTCCAGGTTTGCATTAGATCTACTTTCTCTTGGGTGTTTCGCAAAATGGGGGAGGGAATTTTTCAAGGTTCTTTCCTCAGTGTCATGCTTTTTTCCCAAAGTGAACTCTGTTGCAGAACACCTTCCTCCGTCAGTAAATAGTGGTCTTGCCGTGGATGATTTTTAGCATTTTTGTCACTCGTGCGATATGAGATTTGTTGAACGACAATTGTGATAAGTTATTCGCCACCTTAGTTCCTGGTCGTTGGCCATCGAGTTTGAGTTTTCTGCCCAAAAGACTATTTGTGTGTCTTTTTCTGTAGACAGAATCTACATCCAGATCTCAAACTCAGACTTGGACAAAATGTCACACCAGTGGTAACAGAAACAAAATTTGTAGGACTGATTTTTTATCAAAATTTGACTTTTCTTCAACATGTTCATCAGTTCAGGGCAAAATGCACAAGAAGCTTAAATGTTCTCTGTATTTTCTTCTCTGGTTTTTGGGGAAACAGATTGAAGCACATTATTATGCCATTATTGAGCCCTTATCCGCTCTAAACTTGACAGTGGTTCCCAAGTCTATTCTGCTGCCAGAAATTCAGTTCTTCATTGGCTTGTTTTGCCACATAGCCATATAGAATGCTCTAGTGGCAATCTGTATTGCTCTGTTTTGCCACATAGCCATACAGATTGCCACTAGAGCATTTCATACTTTGCCCGTCTAAGGTCTTTATGTGGAAGCCAATGAACTGCCATTAATGCTTCAATGTCAGTAATTGTTTTTTTCAATATGATATAAAAATGAAATTTCTACTACACCATCCTATGTGGACATTTGTTTTTATGTCATGATGAGAAAATTTGTTTAACATGTGCAGAACTGATACCTGTCCCTTTGGTACCCAGATCCAAGAACTAGCTGAAGATATAAACTTTATGTTGGTACATCAGCCAGAATCCTCCTTGGAGTATGCAGATTCCAACATCCCCATTTATATATCAGCAAGGGTTTTTCCAGTGTGCAGAGCTGAGTATTCTGACTTCTTGGTAGTATGTGCACATGTTTTTGTAAAGGGCGGCTCCTAGAACGTCTGTTCAACTCTGCCTCGTATCTCTGTGAAGAACAGTATCATTGTGTGTGTTCTGTTGTTGTGTCTAGCCACTTGGCTACCCAGAAGCATCAGTCACCTGAAGGGATGATTCTGGGTACTCGTCCACACCACACCACGGGAAGGCGAGACAGTCCCAGTAAAACACATACCATCTCAAAAGAGACTCTGACTCACCTGATGTTGTCAAGAGGTGGGCCAGGTTCCTCTGGGGGACCATTCCAGAGGGAGGGGAAAAAATCCCGTGTTGTAATACAAAAAAAAAAAAAAAAAAAGAGAGAGAAGCTATACTAGTGGAGAGCGGGAATGCTAGTGCAGAGTGTGAAGAAAAAATGAAAAAAATATATTTTTAATTAAAAAGTAAAATAAAATAAAATATAAAAATAATTAATAAAATAAAAACAAATATAGATAATTAAAAAATTTTAGATTAGTAAAATAAAAATTTTTGAGCTACTGTCTGGGGATCCCCATTTGTAGCCTGTGTTATTCTGCAGGAGGCTTTCCTGCATGTAAATACTTGCGTCGAGATGTTCTGGAAGGCAGCCAGATTATCTGGTGTCTGTAGCAGAATGCCCAGTTGGATTTCAGTGACGGAGATGGTATTTGCTAGGTCTTGCCTCAGGTCCTCGTAGAGAGCACACTCGAAGAGAAGGTAGAACCAATTCTCCTTGTCCCCGCAGTAGCAAACGTCTATGGGTATTAGGCTGAGTTGGAAAAGCTTCTCATTTAATGAGCCATGTCCAGTGACTAGGAATGATGTCTCAAGAGTTAGAGAGAGCTACTTCTGTACTGACTTAGAGGAGGGGAAAGCCACATCCTGCAGGAATCTCCTTGTAACTGCTCCCTTGGTGGAAGTGTCCCATCTTGTCTGCCAGATGTTTATCATATCATTATAACAGCATGTTCTCTCTGCCTTAGGGTCAGTGTCCAGGTTTAGCTCAATGTCCAAGATCTTGGTCGGAATTCTCTTGTTGAACCTAAAGGTCAGGCCACGGAAGGTGTAGTATATATTTCTCCAAGAAATACTATCGGCAGTTGGATTCCCCATTAATGTAGTACAGTTGACCCCCGCTGAGCACTGCTTCACCATGCACAGATTCACACTTATGCGGTAGAAGTCTGTGCAACATGGATCATGCCATACATGGCTCAAGGTTCGCAGTAGTGCGGTGTATCTGATCAGCCGTGCTACCTTATTACATAGCAGTTGCTTTAGTGCGATTGAAGTGACAGTGTCATCAATTTCTTTTTTGCAACTTTGTTATCAGAGACAGCTGTTTTGTGGCACTTTTCAGTTTTGTGATCAATCAAAATTTAGCCTCTATAAATTGTACCTACTTTTTTATTACAATATATTTTTCGTTATGTATCTTTCAACTCAGCAGTTCTCAGAAACAGCGTGACATAGTACTTGAATGACCCCTTAGTCAGCTTGAGTCTTTAGTGGCAATGTCAGTGTGAGTTTCCAAGTTGAGTGACTTCATTGTGTGTGTGTGTGTGTGTGTGTGTGTGTGTGTGTGTGTGTGTGTGTGTGTGTGTGTGTGTGTGTGTGTGTGTGTGTGTGTGTGTGTGTGTGTGTGTGTGTGTGTGTGTGTGTGTTGTCATTGAGTGAATTTATATTTCATTTCAATAGTAAGCCTAACATAATGGCTTCAAAGCATGCCTCTACATCTGAAAGTGATTCAGGGAAGGAAAATTCCAGAAAATTCTGCCATTGCATGAGAAAATGGAGCAAGGAAGAATGCATGCATCTTTAGCATAAAGAATATGAGTGCAATGAATCATCAATATGAACAATTATAAAGTGAGAGGACAAAATTAAAGCAAGCATTAGGTTGGCAACAAACTCTGAAAGTGCAAAATCCACTTTTGTTAGTCGATGTAATATGCTTATTGAAAAAATGGAACAGTTATTGAATGTTTGGATTGGAGACCTAAGGAATAGAAATGTGCCTCCCAGTTCTAATATGATCAGGTGCAAGTACCAACATATTTATCATCACGTAGTCTCATGCGGCTAGTGCAAATGGGGAATTAAGTTTCAGTGCATCCAAGGGATGGTTCGATAGATTTAAAAAAAGAGCAAATCTGCACAATATTAAAGTTGTTGGTGCGATTGCTTCTGCCAATGTGGGGGCAGTGGAAAATTTTTTACCCTAATTGAAAAATGTAATAGAAGAGGGAGGATACATGGCAGATCAGATTTTTAGCTGTGATGAAACTGGAATATATTGGAAAAAAAAATCCCTGGCAGGACATATTTATCCAAAGAAGGAGTTGCACCTGGATTCAAAGTGTCAAAGGACAGAATCACTCTCCTATTTTAGTAACGCTTCTGGTGATTATAAATGCAAGCCTTTATATTAGTGTATCATTCAGAAAACCTAAGGGCTTTGAAAGGTAAAAATAAATCCCCTCTTCCCGTTTACTGGCGATCGAATAGAAAAGCATGGATGACTGGCTAACTGTTTAGTAACTAGTTAGAGCATTGTTTCGTACCCGAAGTTGAAGGATATCTGAAAAATGAGAATTTATCATTCAAGGTGCTCCTTATTTCAGACAATGCTCCAAGTAACCTAGTGTTACTTCCACCAAACACAACATCAGTTTTACAGCCCCTAGATCAAGGAATCATTTCGACTTTTAAATCTTATTATCTAAGAAGAAGCTTGCTGATAAGATTGAAAAATTTCTAGATAAAAATGTTCACCAATGTAGGGCTGAATTCGCAATACTAACAGGTATTGAAATAATTGAACAGTCATGGAATGAAATGAAGTGAACTTTGAAGAACTGTTTGAAGAAGCTATTCCTTGAAACAGGAAATGATTCACAAGACCTCAATGTTATTCAGACAGAAGTTGAGAAAATTATGAAACTTTCAAACATTATTGGAGGTGAGGAATTTAGTGATATGGGGCAGGAAGAAATTTTAGAACATATTCATTCCCATCAGGAGGAATTAAAAAACCAGGAGTTAGATGAACTACTGGACTCGAATAACGATGTTTGTGAAGAAGAAGAAGAAGAAGAAAATTAAGAGCAGAAGAAACTTGAACTAACAAACAAGGGTATATCAGAGATTCTAAAAGCAGCAGAGTTCCTGAAGGAGAAGATTATGCAGGAAGATCCCGACTTTCACAGGAGTACGAAAATTAAGAGAGGTATTGATGATATTATCTTTAGCATAAAGAATATGAGTGCAATGAATCATCGCTATGAACAATTATAAAGTGAGAGGACAAAATTAAAGCAAGCATTTTTATTTCTTATATTGACACGAGAAAGATCATTACATAGCAGTGACAGACAAAAATTACGAATATTGTAAGTCAACTTCAACTTCAAAAGCATGTTCACCTTCTGCTAGTAATTTCATCAATTGAATGTTTCTTCATATATGTTGGTAAGTCATGGTCAATGAAAAGTTTATTTCATTGTTTTACTTATTTTAGCATGCAGTTTTATTTTAAATTTAGTTAGGAATTCATTTTGATTCCATAATGGAAGCATATACCCAATTAAGTTTCTGTTGTTTCCATAATTTAGTTTTTATTTTTTGGGGTTTTGTTTTCTTTCATCGTGTTTTCTTTAAACATACGGGACCTTTACGTTAGGGGCATGAACTCTCTGTCACTCAATTGGATCAATGGAACGAGAGATGAGAAATTATGGAGAAAGTCAGTCTTGCCGTTCATTTTTGAAACCCCCCATTCCAGCCAAAATTAGCATAGAAAAATATTACTTCCATATATATTTTATGTTATTAGTTGGAATACATTTTAAATTATAAAGTGAAATTGTTAATTTCTTTTAAAAATAAATTTGTACCATTTGTAACACAGATTATGGTTTTAATTTCCTACATAAAAAGTTTCCTAACCCCCCCATTTTTCCATAACAGTACCCTGCCAAATGCAGAATTGCCATTATCGGATGTTGGTAGGCACGTAACCACTGTGCTTGGCAAGGTCCCCTGTATACAGGGTGATTCACTACCAGTGTGACAAACTTGCAGGAGGTGTAGGGGACACAAAGACGAATCGGAATCACATAGCATTGCAGGGTCCGAAATTGCCTTCGTCATGCGGTAGAGGATGTTGAACGGGAGGTCGCGTGAACAGCGATCCCGCTGGAAGTCAGCATTTGCGAACCGGTTCCCGAGGCAGTAGGATGGACGAGTATTCAAACGTTGAACTGGGCGACATGCACCTCGCGTATGGAGCTGCGGACTATAACGGGCACACTGCTCTGCGCTTGTACCAGGAACGTTTCCTGCACAGGCGTGCTCCTCTTCAAACGATTTTCGCACGTGTGCACAGAAGGTTACGTGAGACTGGTTGTTTCACGAGAGGTACCATGAATCGAGAGCGAACGACGAGGACGCCAGACAATGAAGAGAATATCCTACGTCTTGCAGAAGGCAATCCGAGTACGAGTATTCAAGCGATAGGCAACAATTGGGTATTTCCCAGTCCACTGTATGGAGGATACTGTCAACAAACCAAATGAGTTTATACCATCTGCAACGCGTCCAATCATTGGAGCCTGCGGACTATCCACTCCGGAGGACTTTTGCTACTTGGTTTCTTCAACAGAAACAGTTCGTAAATTCTGACTTCCAGCGGGATCGCTGTTCACGCGACCTCCCGTTCAAAGTCCTGTACCGCATGACGAAGGCATTTCGGACCCTGCAATGCTATGTGATTCCGATTCGTCTTTGTGCCCCCTACACCTCCTGCAAGTTTGTTGCACTGGTAGTGAATCACCCTGTATACAGTGCATAGTTGCATGCAATAGAACTATACTTGGATAATTTAAAATCCTACCAACATCAAAGTTGTATGCTTTATACTAATTATCTAAGCATTTCACATGATTCTTCAGAGAAGAGATGCACACCTCACCACTGTTTTATGGAGTACAGAAAATTCTTTGCTCTCTTTCAAACTCAACTTATGTGTAGATCATTCAGTTTGAATGAATGATCAACTTACATGTAGATGCAGTGGCATCTTTTACAAGTTGGTACGTTTTAGTCAAATGTGCATCTTTTAATAATCAACATCCTGTTTTTTTACCCATCTGACTCAGTTGTATACACTCAGTCAAATTTTCTTGGACAGGTTTGTGTCAGATATATTTAAATTTTTACATTAATCTGTATATTTAATTGTTTTCTTCTTCAGTTTTACGCTTATAACTGCTTTATACTAAATATGAGATTAATATTATTGTACATTAATTATGTTATTTTATATATATTTATATTTTATGTTACCATTCTTAATCAAACAACCACCCTTAGTTACACACTGTAAGTGGACTCCGAACCAGTTTTTGATTACAGGAAGGCAGTATTTTGGTCCCTTTCTCTTTCAACAGAGCAGTAAATTCAGTTACTAATTGTCTGGTGTGTTGGCTTGGTCTGAAGCCAGGGTGTTTAGTGGTTGTAGCTCTGGCGAGGCTGGGCAGTATGACATGATGCATTGTCATGCTGAAACAGCAAGTGGCACACCTTATACTGCTGCCATAGTGTGTTAGTTGTCTGACGGCACCAGGGGTTTCCCCCATCTCCGCACTGCTGCCATAGTGTAGGAATAGTAGAATTGTCTAGAATCTGAAGGTACTGTATGGCATTTATTGTTCCAGTACTGATGCTATGATGTTTGGTGTGTGTGTTCTGCAGCTCTTGCATAAAACCAAATTAACTCTGGTATATAGATCATGTCAGTTGTTATCGAATACCATCAGCCTGGTTGACAGTATTTGATAAGGGCTGACAGAATCGATATACAGGTAACTCTCCGTATAACATGGTAGTTAGGTTCCCATAAAATCTTGTGTAGTGCAAAACTGTGTTGTACGGGACTAAGAACCAGCTACTTCCAAAATCTAACAAAAATTCACCATTTTTTTTATATAAATCAGAAACTTAATTTTTATTAAAAATAATAATAGCTGAACAAACGTCTTACAAATTGTGATACATATATCAGATAATGATAGTTCGTTTAATTGTCTTCCTCTTCACTGCTGCTAAGCACAATCAAACGAGAATGTTTTCTCTGTTGCGGAATATCTTTGCTTTCTGAACTTTCTTCTGCAGCATCTAGATTTCATGTATCTTCTGCTCTCTTTAAAAATCAGTAATCTGGGTTTGTTTGCCTTCATTTGATAGATCTTTGGAAATTGGCATGGTATGAAGCTAAGCATTTTTGAAGCTCCCTTTTGAAATTTATGTTCCTTTCAGTCAAAGAATCTGCATTCAGAAAATAATATTCTAATTGCTCAGCTAAGTTTGTTTTCTCT
The DNA here is from genome assembly GCF_048544385.1 of Mastigoproctus giganteus. Lineage (NCBI taxonomy): Eukaryota > Metazoa > Arthropoda > Arachnida > Uropygi > Thelyphonidae > Mastigoproctus > Mastigoproctus giganteus. The sequence goes on along the minus strand of NC_143583.1, from coordinate 88,304,225 downwards.
TTTGCTTTTTTAGTACAGAATTTGGTACTTCAGAATTTTAACCTGTGCTATCATCCTCTGAATTGATTTGGTTTATCTCCGATGCCATTTCACCCAAATCTGCTTCACCAGCCTCTTTTCTACCAGTAATTCTTGAACGTATTCAGTAGTCATATCATGAAGCCTCCTACCGACTTAGCAATATCTACTATCGCACCGATTCCATTTTCTGCCAGTTTGACCATATTTCCTGAATGAACTGACTCTGGCCATACATTTTTCCAACACGTTTTAATGTTGACAGTTTTATTTCTTTGAGCGATAAAGTTCTGATTCCGATACAGTCTGCAATTGAGAAATGTTTCCATGCCTCCATCATTTCAATAGATTTGGAATAAATGTTTTCCAAAATCCATTGTAATTTTCTGATGTAATCAGTTTTAATGGTAGATATAATGGCTGAATTGAAGAAGCTGTATTAGGTGGTTGGAACAGTACTTCAACATTTTCAATGACTTAAATTTTATGGATGGCCTGGAGCATTATCCAGTAGTAATAAAATAAAGTTTAGTAATGCTTCGACATCGCAATTTTTTTTTTTTTTTTTTTTTTTATGTGGTCTCAAACAACCACAAGTTTAATAGCACAGAACCTAACACGGGGATTTCCGAACAAAATAAAATACTGGGATTTCTGAATAAAATAAAATACTTGGATTTCCCAATAATTTTTTTTTCATAACGACTAGCGAGTCAACAGCGGGGATTCACAAAAAAAAAAAAAAAAGGAAATGTTAAAAAATTGTACCCAACATAATAATAGTAGGCTTTTCTCTGCACAAATGCTCAAAAATACCTGGTTATGTGAGGTTTGCTAAAATTCTCTGTGTTAGAGCAAAACCGTGTTATACGGGGTTGTCTGTACTACTCTTTTGACTTCATCAGTGACTAAGCAGTTGGGAATTTTTCTGGCCTAATTTTTGTGAGCTGTCTGAATGCTTTTTGGCTATAGCATTATTTTATTTCCATTTAGCATTAGCATTAGTTGAGACATATGATGCAAGAAAGCAAGCTTATCAGCCAAAGGGGGGAAAAAACCCTTCCCCATTTCACCCATTCGGTCACTCCAAATGTTTGTGTAGTTCAGCCTATCAACTTCCACAACAACAGATGGAAGTCTCTTCCAGCAATCAACTACCCATTGGCTAAAGGCAAACTTCTGCACATCTATTCTACAACTGTCTTTCCTCAATTTAAATCTATGTCCCCTCAGGTTCTTAGTCTGAGCAAGCAGAAGTATCCCATCAGCATTGAGCCTGCTCAAACCATTGAAGGCCTTATATACCTCAATCAGATCACCTCACAAGTGCCTAATCTCCAGTTGCAACAGCTTGCAGAACTTTAAGCTTTTCTTCATAAGCACACCCCTTTGTTCCTCTCACCACTCTTGTTGCCCTTCTCTGTACTCATTTTACAACTCTACATCCTTCCTAAAATAAGGCCTCCAAACCTGTATGCAGTACTCAAGATGTGGCCTGACCATTGCCTTATACAAAGGGATAATCACCTCCTCGTCTCTGCTAGCAAAATTCCTATATATCATTAACACAACTCCATGACCTGCTCTGGCAGCCCATTTTTGCACTGCTCAGAGAACTTCATATCTGACTGCACAATTACCCCCGGGTCTTTTTCATTCTCCACCTCCCTGAGTGTAGTACCACAGAGTTGGTATGTTTCTCTTGGGTTACTGTTACCCCTATGCAGTACTTTGCATTTTTAAATGTTAAACTTCATTTGCCAGTTCTCAGCTCATCTACCTAACTTTTCTAGATCCTGTTGCAGTAGCATACTGTCTTTAGTGTTGTTAACAACCCTGCCTGCCAACCTTTGTATTATCTGCAAGGTATATCAGACATTGAGCCTGATATACCTTCATCGATATCATTGATAAATACACAAAACAACAATGGGCCCAGCACCAAACTCTGGGGGACTCCACTAATAACATTAGTCCAAGAAGAGCAGTGTCCATTTATTACAACTCTCTGCCATCTCCCACTCAACCATCCCTTTATCCATTGCAGTAACTTGCCCTTAATGCCATACCACTCCAATTTGTACAGCAGTCTTCCATGTGCAACTGTATCAGAAGCTTTCCTGAAATCCAAGTATATGATATCAAAATTATTTTTTGCATCTAGTTCCTTTATGACCACATCGTATTGTCCAATCAAATTGGTCAGACAAGACTTCCCCTTAACAAACCCATGCTTTGTCTGAACTATTGCTGCTGTCTTGTCTAGGTGATCCTGTATCACCCATTTAACCAGTGACTCTATTATTTTCCTTGGAACAGAAGTTAAACTAACAGGCGTATAATTATTTGTCCACCATTTTAACTGCCTTTGTCAATTGGGGATACATTTGCACATCTCCAGTCCATGGGGACCTCCCCTGACTCTAAGGATGCTCTCATAATTATGGCTAAGGGTTTGCTTACTTCCCTTGCTGTCTCCATTATAACTGGATAGATTCCATCTGCCCCAAGTGCCTTTTTTATGTTTAACTTCAACAAGTTTTCCCCCACTTTGCTCTCAGTTATTAAAAAATCATTTAACTCACTACCATAGTTTAATCACCCGTGGTATTCCCCTCCCTGAATAATTCCTTGTGTAAATGTAGATGCAAAATATTCATTCAGTTTGTCAGCTACCTGAGCAGTATCATCAACAGTTGAACCATCGATACCAAGTGGACCAATCTGATTCATCCCCTTCCTTCTAGAGTTTACATAAGTAAAGAACTCTGCTGTTTTTCTTTGCATCCTTTGCCGGCGCTCCATAGCCAGGTGAGCAGGAGCAGCAGTGCGTAGCACACACTTCTTGATTAGACCGGGGTTCGAGCCTGTGACTACCAAATACGGAGGATGCGGAAAGGTCAGTGAATGACCACCGCATATATCCCCCGAGCAATATGGCCTTAGTTGCTAATGCTCCTAAAAACCAAATAAATAAAAAATAAGCATCCTTTGCCAAAGATTTCTCACCTTTGCTTGCCTAACCTCCTTTGTTTTGTAACTTGATTACAGACCAGCTTATATCTTCCATAGGATTCTCTGTCACCTGTTAATTTATATGTATCCCCTGCATTTTTCTTCTCTGCCACATGTCTCATTAGTTCATCTGACATCCATTTAGGCCTAATCCGTGAACGATATTTCTTGGTTGGTATGAAAAGCCTGTAGCTTCCAAGATTAATTATTTGAATTCTTCCCATTTAGAATTTGCTGTTGGTAACATCATCAGTTGGTCCCACTGTATAGACTTTAAAAACTGTCTCAGACCTCCGTAGTCATCTTTATAAAAGTAAAAACCCTTACCTTTACCCCTGATGGTAGTTATCTCTTTGAGTAAAGTTCTAACCTGAGTACACAATAAATGTCAATGGTCCTCTAATTACCCCAGAGCACAACTTGGTAATGATCTCTCTCTCTCTCTCTCTCCCCCTCTCCCATTTTCATCCCCATATTGGTTTGGCATTATAAGAATATGAAATGGTATGATGTGCATCTCTCTCTCTCTCTCTCTCTCTCTCTCTCTCTCTCTCTCTCTCTCTCTCTCTCTCTCTCTCTCTCTCTCTCTCTCTCTCTCTCTCTCTCTCCCTCTCTCTCTCCCTCTCTCCCTCCCTCCCTCTCCCATTTTCATCCCCATATTGGTTTGGCATTATAAGAATATGAAATGGTATGATGTGCATGATATCTGTTCCTGTTTTCCTTTGTCAGATTATTATTCTTTTAAATCATCTTGTCCCAATGTTTGCTCAAACCATGTCAGAAAAATTATTTTTGTTTAGATGAAATTCTCTGTCACATTCTATCCTAAAGCCTTCTCCAAGGTTTGAATTTCCAGTAAATGTGCTGAAGCTATTCAAGAAAAGAATACAGTAAACCCCCGCTATTCGCGGTATCTGTATTCGCGGTCGCTGATTTAAACCTAAAAAAATTTGAATTTTAAAGCGCCGTGAACAAAACATGGGCGTGGCTAAAATCATTTTGCCTAGTCCACAGAGTAGTACAGTCAGTCGTCGTATAACACGTGTTTGCACTACCCGAATTCGATCATACACGATTTATAAACAGGGGAACGATATCTTATATAACACGAACCGAATTCGCTTATGCACGATTCGCTTTTGTGATTACAAGAAATGGCAGTCGGACAGGAATCACCCCAACTGAACCCAACATAGGAATAAAGAGAAGATTCTGAAAATGTATTTATTTTTTATAGCAGTGCAGGGAAAAACACATTTCACCATAATAACGTAAAATTCCAGCTATCGGTATTATCGCAAATGCAATTAGATCGAGTTTACTACCCGTTTATAACAGATTCCACTAGCAGGAAAGCAACTGGAAATTGTTTTTATTGTTTTATTGTTTACTAAAGCAGAAATGTGCTTTAGTGAAATGTGAGCTAATGAGGTGTTAATAGAGTTGTCTCTGCCTTTATGGCGTTGTTTATTCAGTTGCTATACGCTCACAGCTTTGTTTATGTGTATCAAGCGTGCCTCCTCATTTTGTAATTGTGCTTTATTCCCTAAAAATGAGTAAAAATAACTTAAAAGTTGTAAAAAGGAAGCGTCCTGCGCTCAATGGGTGGGGGAGTGACAAAATTGCGAGTGCGGATGTTTCACGCTAATCCTTGTTCAGTATGTGTAATGCACTTGTCATAGAAGGTTTCATCTCTTGCTTTTAATTGATACATTTACAAAAGTGAAAATCTACCATTTTGCAGTGTGTTGGTGTAACCAGACGTTTTCGAGCGTGTTAACGTTAAAAGAAAGTGACTTTATTGTGGACAAATTATTTTCTAATCCTACAGAAATATGCCCGCGAATAACAAGGGAATTGTGAAAAGATCAAAGAAGGTGATGACATTAGCGAGTAAAATTGAATTGTTAGACAAAATTTCTAATGGTGAAAGTGTCTCCTCAGTGGCAAAACATTATAAAATCAATGAGTCAACGGTGCGATCAATCAAGAAATCGGAAGAAAAAATCCGCCGTAGTGTCCGTGAAAACGCGCTAATTGCATCAAAAATTTGCTCTATAACTCGTGATGTGAAATTAGAAAAAATGGAAAAGGCTTTAAATCTGTGGATAGAAGACCGAACTCACAATAAAATCCCGTTGAGTTCACTCATCATTCGTGAAAAGGCAAAACACCTTTATCAGCACTTCAGCGAAACTGGTGATAGCACTGGCGGGATAAGTTTTTTAGCCAGCAAAGGCTGGTTTGAAAGATTTAAAAATCGATATGGCCTTCATAATGTGAAACTGGTAGGCGAGTCTGCATCAGCGGATTTCGTGGCTGCAGAAAGTTTCCCGACTGAACTAAAAAAATTAATTATGGACAAAGGATATGTTCCCGAACAGGTGTTCAATGCAGACGAAACTGGGTTGTTTTGGAAGAGAATGCCAGCCAGAACATACTTAACACAAAATGAAAAATCTGCTCCTGGATTCAAAGCTTCCAAAGATAGGCTTACTCTTTTGTTTTGTGCAAACGCTAGTGGACACATGATCAAACCAATGCTCGTGTATAAATCGCAGAATCCACGTGCTTTGAAGGGAAAGAATAAAGGTCATCTTCCAGTTTATTGGAAATCCAATAAAAAAGCCTGGGTAACAACTACACTTTTTAGAGAGTGGTTTAATGATAGCTTTGTGCAAGAGGTGGAAAGTTACTTAGCTTCAAAATCTTTGCCTTTCAAAGTTCTGCTTCTTATTGACAACGCGCCAGGACATTCAAGCAGTCTAGAATTTGACCACCCAAACGTTGAAATTGTGTTTTTGCCACCCAACACCACATCGCTTTTACAACCGCTAGACCAAGGTGTGATTTCTGCGTTTAAGTCCTACTATGTTAGGAGAACTTTTACTGGCTTAATTGAAAAAATGGAAAGCGAGTCAGACTTAACTGTAAGCCAAAGTTGGAAAAATTATAACATTGCAGATTGCCTGATCAACATCAAGACATCAGTTGATGAGATAAGTGCATCTACAATTAACGCGTGTTGGCGAAAATTGTGGCCAGAAGTGGTTGTTGCTAAAACAATCCCTAATGTCAATGAACTGGTTGCCGATATTGTAGAAATCGCACATGGAATAGAAGGCGGGGGCTTTGAAAACATCGATGCAACAGACATTCAGGAACTTATTGAGACTCATGCAGATGAACTTACAATAGAAGAGTTGGATGAATTAGTAACAAGGTCAAATGAAAACCAAAATGATCCTGAGGAGGAAGATCTCGACGTTGTTAGACCACAGTTAAATAGTAAGTCATTAAAAGAAATCTTTAGCCTCTCTATACAACTTTCAGAAAAGGTGGTAGAAACGGATCCTAATTTGGAAAGAAGCATCAAGTTTAAACGAGACCTAGAACAATTACTCTTGCCTTACGGGGAAATTCAAAAGGAGCTCAATAAAAAAATGAAGAAACAAACTTCGATTATGAGTTATTTTTCGCCCAGCAACCCATGTTCTTGATATGTTTTTGAAAGGTTTGTTTAAAATGTCTAATAAATATGTACAGTATTACATTTAATAAATTGTTTCTTATTTTCATTTCGATGCCTTATGCTTGTATTTTTCTATGTACTTTCTACGTTTGTCTATGTACATAGTCATATTATGTAGGTAAATACTGTACACATAATACGTACAGACAAAATTTTAGACTAATTTTTGTTATATATTTCATACTTTGGAACGGAACCCCTTTATTACTATGGGAGCCATAACTCAGTATTCGCGGAATTTCTCAGGAACGTAACCCCCGCGAATAGCGGGGGTTTACTGTATTTGCTTGTATCCAAATCAGCTTTGTTTTTTGACTGAACAATTAAAAAAGTTTTCTTAAGTAGTAGTGGCAAATTATGCAAGAAAGCTTATATAGCATCAACAAAAAAAAGCCAACACTTCCCATTTCATCTGTCCCCACTCTCTAACAGTTTCTCTAGTTCTGCCTTGAATTTATTCCAACTACCCACCTCTGTAACACCATATAGGAATTTATACCACCATTCAACCGCCTTCTGGCTGAAGACAAATTTATGCATATTTGACCTGAAACCATCCTTCCTCAACTTGATTTTATGCCCCCCTAATTTGTAATCTTAGCAAGAGGAAGAATGCCATCAACATTTAGCTTAATCAGTCCATTCAAGGCCTTGAAATTCTCAGTCAGATCTCTTTGCAAGTGTCCAGTTTCCAGATGCAAAATGGAAGCCTTTCCTAGAGATCACCCTTTCCTTCCCCTAACCAAATTTGTTGCTCTTCTCTGTACACATTCCAAAAGATCCACATCCTTCCTAAAATGAAGCTTCCAGACCTGTATGCATTACTCAAGATGTGGCCTAACTATCCTACAATGGCATAATCACCTTCTTATCCTTTCTGGCAAAATTTCTGTGTATTATTGACAAAATTCCACAATCTGCCCTGGCGGCCTGTCTGAACTGTTCAGAGAACTTCATATCCGACTGCAGAATAACCCATAGGTCTTTCTCATTCTCCAATTCTCCTAGTGTAATAACACATGGCTGGTACGTTAATTTGAGATTAATGCTCCCCATATGATAGCTTGCATTTGTCATTATTAAGCTTCAGTTGCTACTTCTCATCCCATTTTCCTAATTTGTCTAGATCTTGTTGCACTAACATTCCCTGATTACTGTGGTTAACTGCTCTGCCAACCTTCATATCACTGCAAACTTAGGCACATGAAGGCACATCAGGTCTGATGTGCCTTCATCAATATTATTAATAAATATAGAAAATAACAATGAGCACAGCACTGAACTGTGAGAGATTCCACTAATAAGTTCAAGAAGAGCTATTTTCTCCCTCTCAGCCATACCTTTTTCCATAACAGCAACTTGTCCTTAATACCACATTGCTCCAATTTGTATGGCAGTATGTGCAACAATATCAAAAGCTTTCCTGAAATCTAAGTATATGATGCCAAAATAATTTTTTATTTTTTCTCATCCATTTTTCTCCTACATTTCCTTTGTTACCGTTTCATACTCTCCATTCAGATGGAGCCAACAAGATTGCCTCTAAATGCTGTGGCTGCAGTATGCATTACTGTCTAGATGATCCCGCATTACTTCTCCACCAGTTACTCTTATTTTCCCTTGAACAGAAATCAAGCTTATTAAAAAAAAAAGAAAGAAGAAAAAAAAACTGACAGGTCTGTAATTACTCATGTTCTGCTTTTCTTCTTACTCTTGTACCAATGAACTTGGTAAGTCACCTATCACTATCCTGACACACTTTGCTCAGTGTCCCCTGTGATCTCCATCAGAAGAATATTAAAATTCTTAAGAGCCTTGATGCCAAGACAGCTCCAGATCCCAATGGCATCTACATCCTTCCTAAAATGAGGCTTCCAGGCCTGTATGTAGTACTCAAGGTGTGGCCTGTATAAGGCAGTAGTCAGGCCACTGCCTTATACAGGCCACACCTTGAGTACTGTGTACAGGTCTGGAAGCCTCATTTTAGCAAGGATGTAGAGTTGCTAGAATGAGTACAGAGAAGGGCAACAAGACTGGTGAGAGAAATAAAGGGGGTGCTCTTACAAAGAAAGGCTTAAGTTCTGCAAGTTGCAGTGTCTGGAGATTAGGCACCTGCGAGGTTATCTGATTGAGGTGTATAAGGCCTTGAATGGATTGAGCAGGCTCAATGCTGATAGGATTCTTCCTCTTGCTCAGATTACAAACCTGAGGGGGCATAAACTGAAATTGAGGAAAGACAGTTGTGAATAGATGTGTGAAAATTTGATAGCTGGAACAGACTTTCATCTGTCATAGTGGAAGTTGATAGCTTAAATAAATTCAAGGACGAACTGGACAAATGTTTAGAGGGAATGGATGTGTGAATTTTTTTTTTTTTTTTGCTGTGCTACATAAGAGCTTGCTTTCTTGCATCACATGGCTCTGCTACTACTTTCCACTGTGCAATTATGGTGATTGATAAATTAATTTTTTATAAATTTTTAAATAAATCTTTTAAATTGAAATTCTTAAAATAACTTTGGTAAACAATAAATAATATAATAAATTTTAAAATATTGAATTTTAATAAATTTAAAATTAATTTTAATAAATTTAAAATTAATTTTAATTAATTTTCCTTTAGCCAGCATGTTGCTGGAACAAACTTCCATCTGTCATTGTGGAAGTTGATAGCTAAATAAATTCAAGGCGTAACTAGACAGGCATTTGAAATGAATAGATGGGTGAAATGGGAAGTTTTTTTTTTTTTGGCTGATGCTGTATAAACTTGCTTTTATGCTTCATATGCCTCTACTAATGCTAATGTATTTGTCTACTTTGGTTAACCTAACCCAACATAATGTAACCTTCTCTGAACTTGTGTTTCTGAGATTACTCCTGTTTAGTGTCTTCCCTTCTGCATAGAAATTTTCTTAATATTTATCCAGTTCTTGGAAGGGATAGCAAATCTTTCCCTCCTAATTATCATCTTGTTTCACTCACCTCAACTGTTTTCAGAATAATAGAGAAATCCATCAACTGCCAACTCAAACTATTTTGAAACCATCCATCTGATCACTGATCGTCAATGTGATTCTACTGGTAATATGTTGCCTCATGTTACTTATCTTTTGACATATTGTTTGAAAAAGTTCAGTAGTCACGTGTAGTTGCTATTGACATTTCAAAGGCTTTTAATCTTGTTTGGCCTAAAGTGCATCTAAACAAGCTTCTACCTTATGGATTGTCAACTATTTTTGTAATTGGTTAGCTGGTTTTCTTACTGATTGACTGCTCACTGTGGGTGATTGTAGATGGCTCTCTTTCTTCAGAAAATTAATTACTATAATTATTAATTAATTTTGAGAAGCATTATGAGAAAATCAGCATTAGTGGAGATATCAGGAGGAATCTCTTTCTTCTGACATCTCTACTAATGCTGGTATTCCCCAAGGTTCACTGCTTCCCCTCATTCTTTTCCCACCTTGTATATCAATGACCTTCCACTGACTGAAAATCTGTACATAGTTTGCTGTTGAAATCACTCTACATTCCACAAACAGCTTCAACTTTTGAATATTTGCCACTTATTCCTTAAATGCTGATTTCCGGGCAATTCTCCAGTGGTGCAAAGAAAATTTAGAAAATATAAATATTGAAAAATAGTAATGGTCCCAACACCGAACCATAAGGGCCCCCACTAATAACATTAGTTTAAGAAGAGCAGTGCCCATTAATATCCACCCTCTGTATTCTGATTCTGAGTACTAAGTATTTTTGTTGTCAAATGATTCTTACTAATCTAAAAAGCATTATTCAAAGCAAGAGATACAGTTCTTGTTTAATTTGAAAGGTTTTTCTTCCATTTAAATTTACTTAATTACTTCCATTTAAATTTACTTAATTACTTCTATTTAAATTTTACCTATTACCTTATAAGCTGTGAGAAAGTTCCTGAAAGGAAATCCACCTTTCTTTTATTTCTCTTTTATACTAACAAACTAACTTTCAAACCACACTGTTGGAGTGATCTAACAGTACTGCTTCTGCCTCCCCATGGTGGGACAAGAAACTGGAGAAGAAAGTTACTCTCAGAGCTAAAAGGAGCAACAATGGGACATAAATAACCATAACTACTGCTGAAGGATTCTAAAATAGCAACAACCCAAAATAATCATGACCTCTCTCTCTGCAAAAAACTGAAAAGGGACACCAATAAGCAGAACCAACATTCTCTATAAACATACCTGTGAGTAAATCGCTCCTTTCATCATTCAGAGATGACTTGAAAAATGCAGCAGGATCACCGAAAATAATCAAATGGTTTCAATTAGGCTTACCGATAGAGACCTCTCGTCCACCACACTCTGAGCTGTTACTAATGCTCGTGGCTCTAAGTGGAATTTCAGTACAGTTACCTTCCTTTTCAACCCACATGCCACATAAATTCCTCCAAGGGAGTGATCACTGAATGGGATCTGGTTAATGTTTCTAAGAAGAAATAACCCAGGAACTACAAGATTAGAATGTTAAACAAGCAAAAAGAATGATACAAAAAAGATGGCAACCTAGTCCCAGCACGTAACATAATATCAACCATTCTTCTTCTTTTGATGCCGTCTCCTTATTGGAGGTTGGCGATCACCACACTGTGCTTCTCTTTGCCTTGGGCAAGATGAAAAAAGTCCACAGCTGATCTGCCGATCCAGTTGCAGATGTTTTTCGCCCATGAAAGTTTCCTCCTCCCCACTCCTCTCTTTCCCTCTATTATTACTTGGAGCAGTTTATATTTCTCATTTCTAGGGGTGTGTCCTAAGTAGGCTGTTTTTCTTCTCTTCGCTAAACTGAACAATTCACGTTTTTCTTCCTGTTCTTTTCAAAACTTCAATGTTGGTGATTCTTTCTAACCAGGATATTTTTAGCATACGTCTGTAGATCCACATTTCGAAGGCCTCTATTTTGTTCATGCTAGATGTTTTCAGAGTCCAAGTGTCAACTCATGGGCAATAGTATGGACCACTCACATAGCACTAACAAATTTCAGTCTGATTGACAGATCTAGAGTTTTGTTACACAGCATTGTTCTATATTTTGTAAAGGCACTTCTCGCAGTCTCTATTCTTTTGCCTTTATTTCTGCTTCCGGATCTAGATCGGCATTTAGCCAATTAACAAGGTATTTAAAATGAGTCGCTATCTATTGGAGCTCCATTCAGTAATAGCCGTGCTTGGCATACTGGAGAGTTAGTTATTCATAGTCATGAATTTAGTCTTGTTGACATTGATTCTTAGACCTATATCATTACATTTGTTGTTAAAATACAGTCCAAAAGCAATTGAAGGGTCTTCTATATTTTTTTGCGAATATAGCAGTATCATTAGCATATTGTATGTTATTTAACAGCTGACCATTTATTTTTATTCCTTCTTTCCTTTCCCACAATGCATTTTGGAAAACATCTTCAGAATAGATGTTAAATAGCATGGGCAAGAGAATGCAACCCTGCTTTATTTGTCTTTTTATACCGATTTTGTCAGTTTAACCTTTTTCAGCCCTTACAGTGGCTGTTTGATTCCAGTAAATTTCTATGATAAGTCCTATGTCCTTTCCATCAAGATGAAGCTTTTTAAATGCTTCTATAAGCTTTACATGTTGTACCCAGTGGTGAGCTATAGTTGGCTTGCGAGAGCCCATTGTTGAGACGATCATTTATTTTACAAATTAAATCCTGAATGCAATTATTGAGTATTCAGAGATGAAACTATGGTTGGGCGAGCGGGGCCCCATTCCCAGCATTTTAATGGCGCAATTGATTGGTTATGTATTTTTAAATTGCTTCATTTTTGATTTAATTACAGTTGGACCTCTGTTTAACGAACTTCTTTATAATGAATTTTTTTGATTCCCCTTGATAATTACATTTAAAATAGTTTCCGTTGAACGAAGAAAATTTCCATGTAACGAACGGATTAGGAGAGAACTTTGTATGCATTGTTCTCACCTCTGGCCTTTAGGCAATTTAGGTAATTAGAAAGCATGAATTAAGGGTGAAGGAGATTACCGTTTCACAATGTTAGTGGTGTCCATAAAACCTATGCAGTCAGCAGTCACATACTGAGAAGTTGCGCTCGTCAATCTGCTTTCTATAGCCAGTCAGAGGATTAAGAAGATTCCCGATACGGATGATAGCCTCTGGTCAACCTGTGTTGAGGTTCCCCTTTACTCTGACAAACGGACATATATTTTTCGGAGAAGTGAGTGATCCATGCCTTGCAGTAAATTTCTCCTGTCTATGTTTACTTGGTCGCAATAGCTGAATATTCGTGTGATTCCAACATTTTGCACAGTATTCAAACAACTAGTGACAGTAGCAATGTAGGGGGGGGATTGAGGCAACTAAGATATATAAACTTTACGAAGATGAAATGTTGGCAGATTTTGAAACTTTGTCGAGCTTTTCACTGTGTAGAAAATGTTCTAAAATATAATGGCAGGCCGATCTGAGAAATATATGTGGAAGAAGATATGGACACCAGTCGGCCATTCTCCAAAAAAGACAAACCGAAGCCTGAATGCCATAAACCAGTCACATAAAAAAAAAAACAGTCAGGTACAGCTTCTTTTACTAAACACCAATAATGCCTTATATTCTACAATGGAATTATAGAGGATTTCTTAGCAACTTTAACGATATTCAAGACTTAATTAACTGCTACTCGCCAGTTGGTTTATAGGAAACATATCTAACTCCTCAAATTTCTACCACCACAAAGAACTATTCTATCTATTGACAAGATCATAATACTTCAAATGCTGCATGTGGAGGTGTGGCCATATTGGTCAGCTCAAAGATCCCAACCAAGAAAATTGTTCCACAACCTGAAATTGAAGTTGTTTCCGTACGTTTGATAGCCCAAATTGCATTAACACTAGTATCAATTTATCTTCCACCAAGACATACCTTCTCTTACCAAGATCTTGAAAACCTGCTAATATAGTTGCCTTCACATATCTGTCCCTTGGGGGATTTCAATAGCCACCACCCCTTATGGGCATCGACTAAATTAGATAGACATGGCCAACTAATCGAAACCTTTCTGGATAAGCAAAACCTTACTGTTCTTAATACTGGTCCACCTACTCACATACAATTACCAACTGGACAAACTTCTGCAATTGATCTCTTGATATGCTCCCCTATTCTGTTTCCAATCATGGAATGGTCTGTTATGGATGACCCCATGGGCAGTGACCATTTTCCAATTATTTGTGATCTGCTCACTGACCAACCACCATTAGCCCAACCCTGCACGAGTAAATGGAAGTTCTCTCAAGCCAACTGGGTCAATTTTCAGTCAGCTGTCACCCTGGATGAGAAATTATATACGAACACAGTCGATAGGTGAAGCCACAGATTATATCATCATCATCATCATCATCCATTTTCAATCCACTGCAGGATGAAGGCCTCTCCAGCAACTTTCCAGTTCCTTCTGTTTTGAGCACTGGACATCCATTTACTACCCACAAACTCATGAATTTCATCTATCCATCTCCGCCTTTGTCTTCCAGGTTTTCTTCTAGCTCCTCTTGGATACCATTCTGTTATTTTCTTAGTCCATCTGTCATCATGTCTTCGAGCTATGTGTCCTGCCCAAGACCATTTTAGTTCTTTAGTTTTGATAAGAATGTCCTTTACTTGAGTTTGTTGCCTAATCCAAGTGTTTCTCTTCTTATCTAACAGTCTGATTCCCAATATAATTCGTTCCATTCTTCGCTGTGTAGTTCTCAGCTTCTCTTCCATTCTTTTGGTGAGTGCCCAAGTTTCACTTCCATAAGTCATGGTGGGGAGTATACATTGGTTCATTATTTTACGTTTAAGACAAACTGGGATATTGCTCTTCAGTATGTGACTATATTTCCTGAATGCTATTCATCCAAAATTTATTCTTCTCTTGACTTCCAGCCATTTATCATTATTACAGCTAATAACTTGTCCCAGATAAGTATATGACTCCACCTTTTCAATTACTGCTCCTTCAATCATTATTTCCCTTTCTGTGGCATACTTGTTCATCATTACTTTTGTTTTAGCCATATTCATCTTTAGTCCAAAATCCTTACTAGCTGTGCATAACTGATTAAGATTTTCCTCTAATTCTTTGGGATCGTGGCTTATGACCACAATGTCATCTGCAAATCGTAAATGGTTTAGGTACTCTCCGTTCACATTGACTCCTTTCTGCGACCAGTCTAATCTTCTGAAAGCTTCCTCAAGGGCAGCAGTAAACAGCTTCGGAGATATTGTGTCTCCTTGTCGAACTCCTTTCTCAATTTTAAATTTCCTACTGTCTTTGTCTAGTCTAATAAAGGAGGTAGCACTCTCGTATATTTTCTTCAAAATCATAATATATGGGGTATCAATGCCTTGTCTTTCCAGTGCCCGAAACATTGCCTTATGCTGTATGGAGTCAAATGCCTTTTCATAATCCACAAATGCCAGGCATAGTGGTGTTTTATATTCATTTGCTTTCTCCATTAGCTGTGATATTACGTGAAGGTGATCCATAGTTGAGAATCCTGTCCTAAAGCCAGCTTGCTCTTTCGGTTGATTCTCATCAAGTATTCTTTCTAATCTGTTAGTAATGACCCTTGTGAACAACTTGTAGATGTGGGATAACAAGCTAATTGGTCTATAATTTCTAATTTCTGATTTATCTCCTTTCTTATGCAGCAAAACTATGATTGCATTATTCCACTGCTTAGGCGTCACACCTTTTCTAATGCACTTTGTGAAGAGCCTTGCCAGTTTTTGTGTTATGTCTCTTCCTCCCAATTTTAACAACTCTACAGTAACTTCATCTTCCCCCGGGGCTTTCTGATTCTTCATTTTCTTCAATGCATGCTCTATCTCATCAGGAAGAATATTGGGTATGTCGTATGTGTTGCTACTTTGCAATCCATCTTCCCCACTGCTGGCATCATTCCCCTGCTCCTTGTATAATTCTCTATAGTAGTCTTCTGCTATTTGAATTATGCCTTCTCTGCTGTTTATAAGTACACCATCGCTATTCTTCAGTTTCAGTATCATTTGTCTTTCTGTATTACTGCTCATGGCTGCTGATTTAAATCCTTTGTTTTCCCTTAATGCTTGTTCTACTTTTCTTGTGTTAAATCTTCTTATGTCCTCTCTGAGTCTCTTTCTAATGGCTTTGCATAACTCAGTATACTCAATTTTCTCCCTGTCAGTGTTTTTCTTGCTCTTCATTTGTCGTCTTTGGTTCATCATGACAAGTGTTTCTTGACTAATTTTTTCTTCTTTGGATTTCTTTTTCCCTATAGGTTTCTTGGGCTTTATCACTTTCAAAAAGTTGTAATATTGCTCGTCGATATCTTGGTCCTCAGCAGTCTGTAGAAGCTCATACTTGTTCTTAAGTTCCAGTACATACTGGTTTTTCTCCTCTTCTGTTATCTCAAAGACCTTTGTATTATTTACTCGAGTCAGTTTTTTCCTTTCCTTTCCTACATCTATATCAAGTGTACATCTTACCATTCTGTGATCACTTCCAACATTTACCTTATTCAGGACGGTAACATCATTCACAATATATCTTCTGTTAGTGAGGATGAAGTCGATTTCATTAGTAGTTAATCCATTTGGACTCTTCCATGTCCACTTTCTGTTCACCCTTTTCTTGAAAAAAGTGTTCATTACTGACAGTCCTTGAGATTCTGCAAATTCCACAAGTCTTTCACCTCTTTCATTTCTTTCACCAATTCCAAAATTTCCTATAGTTCCTCTTTCTGCGCTGTTTTGTCTTTTTCCAACCTTAGCATTGAAGTCTCCCATAATAATAGTGTAGTGGGTTTTCTGCTCATCTAGAAGACTCTCAATTTCGGTGTACATTTCTTCAACCTCTTCATCATCCATGGCTCGATGTTGGTGCATAAATCATTATAAGATTATATCACTTCACACCTACTACTCTATCGGCAGCTAATTGTTCAATTCCATTGTCAAATCCCCATTCCCGACGGTACCTTAACTATTGGTGGAATGAAGAATACCCAAAAGCAAAGAAATTAAAAAATAAAGCATGGAATTTATTTTGTAGATCCCCAACCACATCTAATCTTATCAACTACAAGAAGCTAAGAGCAAAAGCACATCTCATTCAAAGGCAAGCCAAGAAGAATTCTTGGATTCGGTTTGCATCTACCATAAATAGAAATACTAATTCTGGGTTAAAATGGAAGAAAATTAGGCAGATTTCCAGCAAATTTCCAACTGCCCCTTTGGCAATTCTTTTGTGAAATGGGCAAGAACTCTCTGCTCCTGAGGACATGGCAAATGCCTTGGGCAAAACCTTTGCCGAAGTTTCAGCGGCAACAACTTATTTTCCAGATTTCCAGAAAATAAAGACCAAGACTGAACAGTGAACCATCAACTTTCAAACCTCAGTATTCCTTCCTTGTAACCAGCCTCTTCAATATCCAGAACTTCTGCACGCCATTAAAACAACACACATCAGTGCCACTGGGCCATATGGAATATATGTTCATGTTACAACACCTTGGTGACAAAAATTTACAAATAAAACCATTCCCTGACTTACATAAGGGTTGTGTTCCATGGAACTCTACGTAAGTCAGAATTTCCCTAAATGCTTATGCAGCACTCGCAAATTTGATTGAAGCAAAAAAGAAATGTTCGACAAACATGTAATTAGAATTATTTATTCAATTTTTTTATCTCGTACGCAGGAAAAATTACAAAAGTGTACAAAATTTCAAAATTATAAAATTACAAAGAAAGAGAGGAGACAGGCATAACGTCAGCAAGTTTTACCCTTTGAGCATCTTTGCCAGAATTAACTCTCCAGCTGATAAGCACAGTGCTGCGGAATTTGAGGGCTGTGGAGATTTAGAAGGGGGTTTTTTCCAACACATCACAAACTTTCTCTGCAGTTGCAGAATCGGCACTGGCAACTTCACCGCATACTTTAATGTTTTGGAAACCAGCGCGATCCTTGAACCTATTAAATCATCTGTTGCTTACTGAACTTGGCTTGGGGTTCGCCATACTTATCCTTAATATCTTTATAAATACTTCTTGCTTTTGCTTGAATGGCCATTGGACTCGGGGCACTTGCTTCTGAATCTGATTTTCCATCCATATTAATAATAGCTTTTCCATCTTTGATATAGCACCTAAATGCTGTTTTGTGATAACTGTTGATCTTAAATGCATTGATCCTTTAACATGTTCTTTTATACGTGCACTGTCCCTTAAAATAGTATTTACTGTTGAAGCAGCGAGACCTAATTCCGTGCAATAGATGACAAACTTTGTCCTGCTTCATACTTCTTAATTAATCATCTTCATTTCTAAATCAACTTTGTTTCATTTCCTAGCACTGCCAACACTTGCACTTTCCATTGATCCCTTTTCCTTCACCATTGTAATAAGTAAATAGGAATGAAGAGAAAATTCTGAAAATTTATTTATGTTTTTTATATGATTGAAAATTTCAGTGAAGGGGAACTCATTTCACCATAACACCATAACGTAAAAACCCACAATTCCAGTTATCAGGATTATAGCAAATGCAATAAGATCGAGGTTACTACCCGTTTATAATTAGATGCACTAACAGAAAGCTCAATAAACCGGAAAGTGCAAATTGTTTTTATTATTTTATGGTAGTGATCTCTAGAAATGTTTTAGAAAAATATCATAAAGGTGTTCAAAATTTATTCTTATAACGGAACATATGATAACGATGGAAGTGTAGTGCATTTTCCAGAGAGATAAATTAGCGAGATAAACCTTTTAGAGAGGTAAATAGCTTAGTTATATAGCAAAAATTTCAACTTCCAAGGTCTTGGAACGAATTACCAAAAAAACAATGTGTAAAATTTTTAAGAGCAAAGTAGAATGAAGGAATAATAAGTATAAGTTTTTATTTTCATTTCCATACAAACTATGTTGGATCATAACCTGTGGCGTTACTAGAATCTAGGTAAATAAATTTCATTTTCTGCTTTAAAAATTCCAAAGAAATATTTGATAACGTGTTTGAGACAGTTGAACTACATTGAAGCACTTCAGAGAAACCCCCACAACATTTAAGCCACATGGACTGTGTCCCATCAGCTATTTCTTCCGAGAATTACGAATTCTCTAGACCTTTTAACATCTCTGATGGAATACGCAACATTTCAAGAGCCTGGAATGATACGACAACTTGTATGAGCGGAGTTTGGAAAAATCTTTTAAAAAATTCTGAGCTTAACAACGAAGGCTTCAACAAAGATGAGCTGATGTCTTCTGTTACCAAAGAAATTGTAAACTTAGCCCAGAAGTTCCAGCTAGTCCTGGAAAACGAAGATGTAGACAAGCTTGTGGATGAACAAGGTGAAGATTTAAAAACAAAAGACCTAGCCCAGTTGAACGTGCAAATAGTTGAGCAACAAGGGAGAGCTGAACCTGTTTAGGAACCGGAGCAAACCAAGAAGCAGTTCAAATTAAAGGAAATGGCAGAAGCGTTTCATAAAATTCAGGGAGGTCTCTATGTTTGATGGAATGGATGAAAACACTGAACATTTCTTGAAAATAAAAAGAAAAGTTTCAGATTGCTTATCGCGAAATTTATGAAGAGAAAAAAAAAGCATATGAAACATACTACCTCTCTGAACTCTACTCAGCCTACAACACCCTGTGGTTAATGTGTCTTATTAATGCTTCAAGTTCATATTAAGTTACTTTCAGCTCATCACACCTGCAGTTTATAAACTTTGATTCATTGTGTAGTATAAACCAATTTTCTTAAATATGTACACTTTGGTTTTGATTCCCTTAGTAGCCCTTATAAAGCCTACATGGTGTACAAAATACATATCAGTTTTTACAGTACAGTAATATGCATTTTTTCTTCCTTTTATGTTTTATTTTCTTATGTGCCACTCCTGTTAATTCACTGCTGTCCCCAGATAGTTTTCAATTGTTATGGTATATAACTATTTTTCTTCATTCGAGGATATTATGTGGTTTTTGTAATTTTGACACATCAGGGTTATAGTAGCAATATTTTATTAGTCATTCCAGAGTTGTGTAAAACTCGACTTACATAAGAAGTCCTGGAATGTATCTCTTACGTATGTTTTGGACAGATTGTACACTACGATGGCTGGATCCTATACGGCATAGTGCATTGCGGCTTGCACTTGGTGTTTTCAGGACATCTCCTGCTCATAGTTTATATATTGAAGCTAATGAGCCCCCTCTTTACCTCTGCAGAAAAACTCTGCTTCTTAAGTATGCAGCCCAAATACAAAGTTGCTGGCAGCACCCTATTGAGCCATACCTCTTTAATTAATCAACCACTGCAAAATCTCTATAAAAATAAAACCACTTTTTAGTGGTTTTGTTTATTGAATTAACACAAAGTTGGAATGTTCCTATTGTCAACAGGCAACAAGTAATGAATTACTCTTAACCACCTTGGACTCTCCCCTCTGCAGTTACTGCAATACTTATCTTCATAAATGGGGAAAGAATCACCTACCAATAATCAATATGAACAACTCCATGCAAGCCATATTCAGAAATATGCTGATTTTTTTGCCAATATATATTGATGGCTCCAAATAGCATTCAGCCGTTGGAGCAGCGGCAGTATTTTCTTCTACTATCATTTCGGCTGCTCTTCCACCCGAGTATAGCAGCTTCTAAGCAGAATTCCATACAATAAAATTAGCCTTAGAAAACCTGAATCACTACCCTTCTGTAAAATACATAGCATACACGGACTCACTCAGCTCAATTACAGCAATGCAAAATTCCTCCTACAAGGTTCACCTTGTTTTAAATGAAATCAGAAGTCTCCCATTGCAAATTGAAGAATGTCATCAATCAGTGACCTTTTGCTGGATCCCAGCACATTCATGGATAAAGGGGAACAAACTCGCAGACAAAATTGCTACAAATCCATCAACTTTTGATTTAACCTCCGTCCATGTTCTAGCCTCTGACTACAATCACATCATACAAACAGCATGTCTCGTGCAGTGGAAAGATCTATGGCACATCCAAACCAGTAATAAACTCTACCAGTTGAAACATGCTGACCGGACTAGCCGGGTGGGTAAAGTGCCTGCTTGGCAACCCAAAGGTTGCAGGTTCGAATCCCGCCTCGGGCTTGGATCAGAGTAGAAAATGTGAAAACCTTGGGAGGTGCAATATGGCTACAGAAGCCGATGCGCCAACGACTAACAAAAAAAAAAACAGTTGAAACAGGACCCAAAGCCTTGGCACTCTAGCACCAAAACAGTGCAAAGAGAAGTGGTACTGGCACAGGCACGAATAGGACATGTATCTGACTCACTTCCATCTACTCACGGGAGAGGATCCTCCTCAGTGTCCACATTGTTCAGCATATTTATCAGTGAAACATATCCTGATTGACTGCCCACAGTATCAACAGGACAGAACATCCATCCTGTCTTCCCTGACAAATCTGCAAGAACCAATGACATTAAAGCATATTATTGGCGACGAAACAAATATCAATGAATTTTTCTCTTTTCTGAAAAAAATTGGAATGTATCATAAATTCTGAAAGATCTCCTTAATAAAAATGAAGTCATTACAACTGAATTTTGTTTTTTAGTATTTCACCATGAATAGGCTCACTGTAGCCCCAGAAAACCTTCATAACACACACACACACACACACACACACACACACACACACACACACACACACACACACACACACACACACACACACACACCTCTCCTATAGAACCAAATAATGGAACACATTACACAATGGAAATGTAGGGGATAACATAGTAACATTGATGATCTTTATATAGCATTGATCTCTTTATGTGATCCCATTGGCATATGTTTGCAAGAGACTAATTGAACTTCACAGATTTTTCCCAATATCAGAAATTGCACTTTGTACAGAAAAGACAGGAACTCGCCCTCCTCTGCACATGTAGGTCTGGCAATCTTATTGAACTCTAGAATTCCATCCAGACATATTTCCTTTCAAACTTCCTTGGAAGCAGTTGCTCTTCGTATTATGCTTGCGGTTGCACTAACTGTTGGCTCAATATACCTCTCTCCAGATAATAATACATATAATATTAAAGATCTTGAAGGACTTGTAGCTCAGATTCAAACTCCATTCTATATGTTTAATGATTTTAATGGTCACCATGGGGATCCTATCAAATGGATAAAGAGGAAAATTAACAGAAATATTACTTGGCAATCAGATCTCTGTTAAATACTGGTTTCCCCTCTTATGTGCACCTAATTACTGGGACAGTAATCGATTTTTTCTGCTAACTTATGTCCAAGTATTGAATGGACACTGCTTGATGATCCACTTGGGAGAGACCAATTCCCTATAATCTGGAAGCTACAAACATTAAGTCTTCCATAAGTATAGTATCATATGAAGTGGAAATTTTCCAAAGCAAATTTTTTGTTGGTTAAAGTATGCATCCACCGTTGATAACTGTTGCATTCAGTGGAAAAAGCAGTCCCTTGCAGGACTATTTTGAATTTTTCCTAATATACAAAGTTTCCAGAATGGTGCAGTAAAAAGAATAAAAAGTGAAGGAGCTCAAAAATGGTCTCATTTTTATTCAAAGTAATCACCACCTGATTGAATGCACTTAATACACATCATTCTAAAAGTTTCTCAAAAGCATCCAAAAGCAAAAGCATCCAAAGGCATAATGTTCAGTTCAGTTCAGCGGTAACATTTTTCTTTATGTCCTCAACATCCTGAAATTTCTTTCCTTTGAGGGCAGTTTTCACCATGAGAAAGAAGAAGCTGGTGTTAGATCAGGAGAATAGAGTTTATGGTTGATCTGTACAGTGCCATGTTTCGTCAGAAATGTCTTCCCAACAAGTGCAAAATGAGCTGGGGCATTGTCCTGCAACAGAACCAGCTGCCTTTCTCTTGAAATTGTGGGCTCACCTGGGAAATGTGCTTCAGTAGTCTTTGAAACATCTGTATGTAGAACGCAGCATTGACTCTCCCCTTCAGGTAAAAATTCCTTATGAATCACATAATCACACCCTGTTTGTTTGAAAAATATGATCAGCATCATCTTGATCTTGGATTTCTGTAGATGAATTTTGAGCCTTGGTTGATAATTTTGAAGTTCATTGCTCCAACTGTCACACTGAAACACCCAACACTCATCTCCAGTGAAAATACAGGCAAGGAAATTAGGATTGCCTTGACATGTCTGGATGAAACACTTTGTTGCTTCTGCTGCTCTGTAAGGTGAGTGGCAAAAAACTTATCACAGACTTTCCTTTTCCCTAAATTTTCATGCAGAATTTGATGACTCGTCTCCTTATTCGTGTCCAACTCATCAGCAACCATTTAGAGAGTTAAATGATGATCTCTTGCCGCAATTTCCAAACTTTTGCAACTCTGTTCTTATTTTGAGAAGTTGATGGACAACCACTTCTTGGGCCATAGCGAACATCCTCATGTCCGTCTTTGAACTGCTTATACCATTCAAACGCACTGGTAAAACTTAACATTTCATCACCATAAATAAACAGTTTTTAACATTTCATGTTTCTGTTGCAAATTTTCCCAGTTTAAAGCAAAATTTGACATTCCGTTCTTTACTCCATTGCAAAATTGTGACATGGAAAGCTAACACCACTAATGAAACTGGCTGTTACTTGACACCTGTAAGCGTACTAGACATTCTCTACCACCATCTGTTGGAGGAAGTATGACATATGGAAACTATTACCACACCATGTATATATGGATTGTTCAAAATCTGATGCATCTGCAGGAGCAACAGCAGTTTTACCGATCAGTATCATCTCAGTACAGCTTCTAAATGAATACAGAATTATACTGCTAAATTTTATAATATGAAGTTGTGGCAAACTTAAACATATTTTCTTCTTAAAATCATATATATATATACACACACGCACACACACACATACTGATTCACAAAGTGTAGCAGCTTTACAATACAGAACTATAGGTAGTTCTCAACTTGACGAGTTAATTCGTTCCTAGTGCGCACTCGTAAAGCGGGAATTAAATCCCATAGACATAATGTTAAAAATAATAGGGGTTACATTCTCAACAATGAAATTAGTTAGCTGATTAGTTTATGATTAAACAATGATTGATTGATCCAAAGAAATGAAAACGTAGCCTGTAAAATCAAACAAATTATAATAATAGAGAAATTATTTACGACTTACAAATGTTAAAGAATGTTTATTCTTCATCATCGACTAAATGCACATTCGTTGATCACTCATTATTGGCTCGGCATTCGTTGGTTTGTTGCACAAGGAGTCATCTTCAGAAATGCCTCAAGAGGCATTTGTTTCCAAGATAATCTATTTTCTTTATAAATTTCAATAGATGCATAAGCATTTTTTAAGCAGTTTTGCACAAATTGTAACTAACACGATTTGCACAGAATAACAAGTTTACGAAGCTTAAAAAAAAAAAAAAAAAAAAGGAATGAAGAGAAGATTCTGAAAATTTATTTATGTTTTTTATATGATTGAAGATTCAGTAAAGTGCAAACACACTTCACCATAATAACATAAAAAACCACACAATTCCAGCTATCGGTATTTTCGCAAATGCAATAACATTGAGTTTACTACCCGTTTATAATTGCTTGCAGTAATAGAAAAGCCCAATAAACCAGAAAGTGCAAATTGTTTTTAATGTTTTATGGTCGTGACCTCCAGAAATGTGCTTCAGAAAAATGTCACAAAGGTATTCAAAATTGGTTCTTATAACAGAACGTACGTTAACGATGAAAGCGTAGTGCGTTTAATGATTTGAATTCGTAACTAATACAATTTGTACTATAAAAACGACCTCTTAGAGAGTTATGTAGCGAAAATTTCAACTTCCGAGGTAGAACGAATTACCAAAAAACAATGTGTTATTGGGTTCATATTACGATATTTTCGCAATACGATGGTAACGGACTAATATCGTAAAGCGGGGTACACTGTATTGTATAGCTAAGCACGTGGTTTGAATTGTGGTATTTATGAATGTTTAACATTCATTTTTTGCAATTAATGTTCGTATTTTCGATTTTGTTGATACTTGATACTTTGAAAAAAACAAAAAAAACTCGTAAACCCGGGAACTCGTAAAGCTCGAACTGCCTATACTTATACTCCCCTCCTGCCTTGAAAACACTTGTATCCGTATTAAACTCAAAAAATGCAACAGGTGTTTCAGGTTCCAACTCATTCGGGGATTCCTGAAATCAGTGGATTGAGCAGCAAAACGTCCACAAAAAAAAAGTTCTATGTACTGATTTCAGAGCTATCATATAACAGCATATCAATTTCAATGGACCAAATATGGCATGGCCAAATTTTGAAAAACTATGCCTGTGGAAATGGTTATTATTATTAGTACAGTAGTAGTAGTAGTAGTGGTATATGATGCAAGAAATCAAGCTTATAAGGTATCAGAAAAAAACCCAAAAAAAAAAAAAAAAAAAAACCCAACAAAACTACATAATCTGCCCATTCCTTCCAATAATTTGTTTACAATTTTAATTTATGCTGCCCTATGTGTGTAGTCTGTAGTCTGAGAAAGAGGAAGAATGCCAGCTGTATTGAGCTTGCTCAATTCATTCAAAGCCCTAACCACCTCGCTCAGATCACCTCACACGTTCCTGTCTTGTTAAGACCATCGTTTCGTTCCCTACACCAATCTCGTTGCCCTTTTCTACATCTGTTCCAGCAGAACTACGTTTTCCTCAAGTGAGGCCTCCAGACCTGTGTGCAGTACTCAAGATGTGACTTAATCATTTCCTTGTACAATGGAATAATAACCTCCTTATCCCTGCTAACAAAAGGTTCCTGTATATCACAGACAAAATCCCAAGAGTTATCCCTGCAGTCTGTCTGCTTTGCTCAGAGAATTTCATATGTGACTGCACAATTACTCCCAGTTATCTTTCATTTTCCACTACCCTGTGTGTAGTATCACACAGTTGATATGTTAATCTGGGATTACTGCTACCCATAATGGAGTATCTTGCATTTCTCACTGGAATAGTTAAATATATTCTTAATGCCACTTCCAGGTTGGAAAACGATTCTAACAGTTCATATTCATAAATAATTTTCAACAAATCCAAGCTAATGGCTGAACCTACGTTTGGCAAACTAGCTGTACCATGCATTTTAAAACTTGCTGTTTCCAACGAAATTTCTACAACACTTACATCTTTGTCGTACATTAATGTGAGATTGGCAGCTGCTTTTTATAAATCGACACAGTCATAGATTCAACTTTTGAGCTAGAGATAAAATTGAAGCCTGTGGCTATATCATTCAATTTTTCGTACCTCCAGGTTAGCTGATATATGAGTGTATCTAAAGCCTCATTTATTTCTATTTGATATGCCTTTTTAGTGGAGAAAAAAATTTTCTAATTGCGGGCTTTGTAAAGTTGTAACATCTTTGCTCCTCATTTTCTTTGTTTTTTTTTTTTTTTTAAATTCTGTTGTTATATTTATGTGTTTAACAATATTAGCACATTCTTCAAAAATGTGGTCCAATTCACATTCTCTCATTTCTTTTACACATAACACCAGCCCTTTCAACAATTGGAAATTATAGTTACAGTTATATTTTTCGACTGAACGGCTTTATTGACTTCATCTACTTGAGTTAAAATTGTATCCCAAATAGATAAAGTACATACAAAATTATAATGAATATAAAGTACATACAAAATTATAATGAATTTTAATGAGAATATTATTAATTTCTCGTTGATCAAGTTCTGAAGAAGTTTCTTCTGCCATCTCGTTTGGAACTTGGTGTAATTCTTCAATCCAAGAACGTAGGGCTTTGATTGCTGCTGCTCTAGATGTCCAACGCGTATCAGTGTGACCCTTAAGAGTTATTTTTAAAACTGACATTGGGATTCTTCCTCTCGCTCAGAATAATCACCTGAGAGGGCATAAATTCAAATTGAGGAAAGACAGATGTAGGATAGACGTGCGGAAATTTGCCTTTAGCCAGCGGGTGGTTGGTTGGGGAACAGACTTCCATCCCTTGTCGTGGAAGTTGATAGCCTAAATAAGTTTAAGGCTCAGCTGGACAGGTATTTCGAACGAACAGAGGGGTGAAGTGGAAGTGGTTATTTTTTATTTATTTATTATTTATTATTTATTTTTTTTGGCTGATGCTGCATAAGCTTTCTTTTTTGCATCAAATGCCTCTGCTAATGCTAATGCTAACATCTAAAACAACTCTCAAAATGCTTCACCATTTTTCTGTTTCAGTTGTTACAATGTTTTGCAAAACATCGTCAATGAGTCCACTAGTTTCAATTTTTTTTCAAAACATTTCCATTCTAAAAAAGCATTTTGTTGATTTGTTGCATTTTCATGATTGACAATTCTTTTAAGGTTCTTCCAATCCTTAAAACCTTTTTTGGAATTACAGATGTTCAATTCTGATGTGCTTATGCTTTTGCCAAACAAAATGCACAGAAAACAAAATATCGCTTTACAAGATTTTGAATACATTAACCAATTACGTGATACAGTTTCACCATTGGAACATTTTTTAAAGAACCACCCTCAAAAATTTACAGCCATTACTTACTGATTCTCGAAAATCTGTACCCGTTCCTTGATCAGGTCCATGCTTTACCAAAACACATCTAATCTTGTCTGATATTACTGGCCACGATGGTGGGTCATTATAATCAATCTTCATTACGTTGGCTTCTTCATCGGTCCATTGTAAATTTTCTGGAATTTCTTCTTCAAAAGATGGAATCTTCAACTATACATCATTCTCATTCTGGTCAGGTAGGTCAGCATTAACATCAAATTGATTTGAGTCGGCTTCTTCATCTGTCCGTTGTACATATCCTGAAATTTCTTTGAAAGGTGGGACTTCCAACTCTTCCTCATTTTCTCTTTGGTTATTTGAGTTAATTTCTTCCTCTGGCAGTCCTTTTTCAAGAGACAGGATTTCTAAGTGGTTCTCATTGTCTTCTTGCTTGGGTGGTATCTGTTTTCACTTTCTTCAACCAACTCTGTAAATTTCTGTCCATCTTTTGATTATCTTCATTGCATTTTTGCTTTTTCCTGCATTCAGTACCACTAAGTTTTTTTGACCATTTTTACTAGAAAACAAAATTTAAATTTATTAAATAAATTTTAAATACATTTATTATATTTTAATTAATTTCAAATATACCCAAATACCTTTCGCAATTAAATTGCGTATATTCCATAGAGGTAGAGCATTTACGCTCGACGGCATCGACAGTAGTTCTGCAGAGACACAAGTAATTGTGGTTATAAAAATGACAAGCAACGTGGCGACAACCATGGTGATGTCCCAGATAGCGCTGGCGTGTAAGCTCAGCATCTGTATAGGAGCATGACAAAGATTTTCATCTTGCAAAAGCAAGATGATAAACAGATTGGAGTAATCAAAACATAAAATCGAAAACATCGGCAATTAAACAGGGAGTTAAACTCTAACAGGCACCCCTTTCAGCTTTTAACCTGAGGCAAGAGCCTCGTTTGCCTCACCCTCGGCACGGCTCTGCCTTTATCCACAGCAGTTACTTGCCACTAATGCCATAATTCTCCAATTTGTATAGCGGTTATTCATACGGAAGTGTCAAAAGCTTTACTGAAATCTAAGTTTTTTTTGCATCCATTTCCTTTGTTTCTGCTTCACGTTAGCTAATTAGATTGGTTAGACAAGATCTCCTTCTGAAAATACAGCTGCAGTTGCTGTATAGTTGCATTTTTGTTGAGAGAATCCTACATTACTTCTTTAACCATTGATTCCATTGAACACAAGTCAAGCTTGCAGATCTGCAATTACTCATACTGCCGTTTTATCCCCCTTTGTGAATAGAAGGGACATTTGCACATTTCCAATTTGTTGGAACTTCTGACTCCAAAGGTGCTCTCATAACTATTGCTAAAGGTTTGCTTATCTTTTTGTTCTTCTTTTAATATAAGTGAATAGATTCCATCAGTCCCCACATGCTTTATTTAGAGCCAGAAAAAAATCCAAATGACGTGTTATGGAGGACCTAATTTTCCAGAGATTGACTGAAACTTATGGGCTGGTCACTCACCTAGCTGGAGAGAATGTTTGTATTTCCTGGATGATGGCTTCCTACATCAGCATATCAGAAGTACCGCAAGGGATACAAATATTCTTGACTTGGCTATCAGTATGGAATCATCAGATATTAACCTGGTAGTGGTGGTACCCCCATTTGTAGCAAAGACACTGGCGAGGCACCTGACAGGTGCCCATTTTAATTTTTGGGAAATGTGGTTTTAGTTTTGAATTGTTTGAAAAATGCCAATATTTCATCTTTTCTTAATCATTGCAATATTGCAGTATACTTATTGTATATTAAGTTTTAAAAGAATATTAAAATTTCTAAAACATGCAGCATTTATACACCTTTTATTTAAAAAAATTAATTTTTCTAAAAATTACAAAACAACTGTATTAGGCATAAAATATAAACATTGATCTTTTCCATTTTCCAATTTAACACTCTTAAGTGTGTGAAATTTCAAAGTGCACAAGCACATATATTTCTTCTCATTATGTATATAAATATTATTAAAAAAACACACATTGTATATATGATACCACTAATTACTTCCAATTTTCAGGTTTATTTCATATTTGGCACCCATCACATCACAAGAAATTTGAAACTACATGCATTGCTTCTCACAGTAGTAGACATTAAATGAAATACAGTGAAACTTGTCCTAACGGACATCTCTCTACAACGGACATTTTCAAATTCCCCAACTCACCTCTATTGGTTTTAACGTGTTTGCAGCTTCTGTCTAGCGGACATTCTCTGTAATGGACGCGGACAGGCAATCTGCACTGTTTCGTTTAGATTAGCACTTAATTTGATCTCCCCATAATGGACAGCGGGCGAGCTGACGGCCCTTTTTCTAGGAACGTTTCTTCCACGTATTGCCTCAATCGTGTGTTTATTTTCTATTTCCGATTCTCTGAATTTTATCAAGGTTTACGTCGCGGTTCTAAACCCTTTTTCAAGAATTTTAAGGCACGTGTAAAACTTCTGATGAATTCGGTGTGTGCAGGGGGGGGGGGAATTTGGTCGGCCTTTCGTCTTTTCAGTTTCAGTTTTGTTCAGTGTTGGGTGAAGTGCACAATGTCTTCTCGTAAACATTTAACTTTAAAAGATAAAGTCGAACTCATTAATGCATATGATCGGCAAAAAAATAGTGTTCGCAATCTTGCTGCAAAATTCAAAATCGGAAAGACGCAGGTAAGCGACATCCTAAAGAAAAAAAAATTAACTGCTCAAACAATTTTGGCAACACGGAAATGATCAGGTTCAAAAATCATTCCCGAAAACTGTTGGACTTCAAATTGACAATGCTACGTACGAGTGGTTTTGTCGTGCATGTGGGGCCGACCGGGCTAGCCGAGTGGGTAAAGTACCTGCCCGGCAACCCAAAGGTCGCGGCTTGGATCAAAGTACTGCAAAAACCTTGGGAGGTGCAATATGGCCACAGAAGCCGATGCGCCAACAACTACCAAATCAATCAATCAATCAATCAATCAATCAGTCGCGCATGTGCTAAAAAAATTACCATTAATGGGCCTATTATTAGGGAAAAGGCTTTGGAGGTTGCGAAATCTATGGGAATCTATGGGAGTAAATGAGTTCAAAGCTTCTGTGGGATGGCTAGACAAGTTCAAACTCGGCATAAAATTTCTTGGAAAACCATAAGTGGTGAAGGTGGATCTGTTGATACTGGGATTGTAACAGAGTGGACCATCAAATTGGAAGATTCATGTCATGATTTTGAAGCTAAGAATATTTACAACTGTGACAAAACAGGGTTGTTTTTTAAAGCTCTTTATGAAAAAACAATGAGTCTAAAAAACGAAAAGTGCCAGTGCAGAAAAATTTCTAAGGAACGCTTGACTGTACTATTGTGTACAAATATGCTGGGAGACTTTGAACAACCTCTTGTTATAGGAAAACCACAAAATCCTCGTTGTTTCAAGGGCATAAAGTTGAATCTTTTGAATGTTGACTGGAAGCCTAATAAAAAAGCGTGGATGACATGAGATATCATGAGCGAATGGATAAGTCACTTTAACCAAAACATGATTCGTCAAAACAGAAAAATTATTCTTTTCATGGATAATGCTGCATCTCACCCGCACATTGAATTGTCCAACATTCAAATCGTTTTTCTGCCACCAAACACATCTCCAGAGTGTCAGCCCTTGGATGAAGGGATAATAAAAAATTTTAAACTTCACTACAGAAAACGTGTTTTAAGACATCTCATTGCAAACATGAACGATGTAACATGTGCGAGTGACTTCGCAAATAAACTCAGCATCCTAGATGCGATTCAATGGATTTCCTCTTCAGTAAATGCAATTAGAAAACAAACTGTCGTGAACTGTTTTGTAAAGTCTGGCTTCTCAAACGCAAAAATTGAAGTTGTGAACAGCAATGTGGAGCACCAAGAAGAACAAGAACTTGAACATCTATTGATAATGTACGATACTTCAGCTACATGTGACCCTGGCTACAAAGATATAGACTCGAACCTCACTACAGAAGATGGTGCTATAGATATCAACGACATCATCATCGATATTTTTCAAGAAGTTCCTCATGAGGATGAAGAAATGGAAGGAGGTCATTCTGTCGAAGAACATATTAACAACGAACCACCGATGAAAATGGAAGAAGCGCTCATACAAATCAATCGTTTAAAAATGTTTTTCGCCGCTGAAGAAGATACTGAAAGACTTTCGATGGTTTCTTCACTCCATACAAATGTTGAAAACAAAATTATCAGCCGGAAGAAGGTGCAGAAGAAAATAAGTGATTACTGTATGTATTTTTCTTAAGATAAAGTCATAATATGCATAGCACAATTGTATGTATATTATTTACAAAAATATTGTGCAAAATCTGTATATAATTTAATTTAATTTTACCTTAAACGTTTAACGATTTTTCTTTATCTCTTGTGTATGTAATTGTATATTATTTACAAAAATATTGTTCAAAATCTGTATATATTTTAATTTAATTTTACATTAAACGTTTAACGATTTTTCTTTCTTTCTTTTTTTTTTTTTTCTCCCTCAGACTTCTTCTTAGTGGACACTTCTCTCTAACGGACACATTTTCGTTCCCCATGGCTGTCCGTTAAAGGGAAGTTTCACTGTACTGGGTTTTGTGTTGTTGCCTTTATGCTGTGAAAACATTAGTAAATCTTTCAAACGACTAGAGGTAAGATGGTAAATGTTTATTGACCTGTTGGAA
This sequence comes from Mastigoproctus giganteus, assembly GCF_048544385.1. Lineage (NCBI taxonomy): Eukaryota > Metazoa > Arthropoda > Arachnida > Uropygi > Thelyphonidae > Mastigoproctus > Mastigoproctus giganteus. The sequence continues at coordinate 88,272,269 of NC_143583.1, read as the reverse complement.
GAGAGGAGCAACAAGTAACCTGTAACTGATGTAGAAGTTAGTGCAATTGCATCATTTCAGTACATAGCCAACTACTTATGTAGTTATAAATGTTACTTATATATATGTTAAATGTTAGTTATAAAGTTACTTATGTAGTTATAAAGCACATTTTTACGTATATCTCATATTGTGAATACCTTCACAATGACTTGCCATGATATTGCACTACCTCTAATAAGTAATGCTTCACCATAGGAGAAGACTATTGTTACTTATTCTCAGCGGATACAAGGGCTTACAATACTGGTCAAAATCTTAATACTGGTATTTCAGTATTTTTAATTTATGAAACCAGGATACTGGTATTCCAAAAAAAAACGTTTTTCTCAATAAATTTTGATGACAATTAAGTGCAATAAAGTAAGGAAAAAAACAAGTGCTGTAATTACTTGAATTATGTTTTAAATAACCTTTTATTGCAATAATAAATATTCTGAAAAAAAATCATTAAAATACAGTTATTCTAAAAACAAAGAAATACATATTGTTACTGCAAAGTTTAGTTATGTTTAAGCATCCACACTACCTGTCCAAATAAAGTGAGCTCTTAAAAAACATAAGCAATCAATAGTATGATCTTTTAAAATGGATCTAATTTTAGTCCATACAGTTTGATTAGCGACAGAAAACGCCCTTTTGGATTCTATTCTGGTACTGTTGTATTGAGATAATCATAGACGATCTCAGTCCATATTTTCTAGGCTTTGAACTTTTTTAGCAAAAATGGTTAAAAGTATTTCATTAATTTCCGACTCAAGTTCATCTTTTAAAATCTCAGTGGAGTCAGGCAATTTCTTATTTCAGAAAGAATTTGCAGAACACTGATGTTCTGTTCCATGTTGGCCTTCCATGGTTGAATTATGTTCATCATTTTCTGAAGGAGAAAGATGTTTTATTAAGTGGAGTATAATTTTTACTATAGTATCTTTACTGAGTCTGGGACAGAGCAAAGAGTGCAGTTAAGGAATTCTTCACATATACAAGAGGGTTTTGATAAGTTTCCGGCCTCAGAAAGAAAACATGGCATCGGTGGCAAATGAACGTCATTTTATTCAACGTAGTTCCCTTCCAGTTTGATACACCTTGGTGCAACGTTCCTGCAGCAATTCTATTCCATGGTAATAGAAGTCTTTGTCTTTCTCTGCAAACTACCCCTGTATTGCTGATATAACGTCTCTTGTGTCCCTAAATGTGTAGTACCTTTGAGGTGCATTTTGAGGTTGGGGAACAGATAATAGTCCGAGGGGACAAGGTCTGGAGAATAAGGGGGATGTTCAATGATTTCATACTGCAAGTCATGAATTTTCTCCATTGCAATTCTGGCCTTGTGGCAGGGAGCATTATCGTGGAGGAAAAGGATGCGTTTTGACAACTTTCCCTGCCTCTTTTCCTTCAAAGCGGCATGAAATTTGTCCAACATGACCACATAACATTCAGCATTCAATGTGATGCCTTTTTCCAGGTATTCACTATGTATTATCCCCTCACAATCCCAAAATATCACACCCATCACTTTCCCCGTAGATTTCTGTCTGCGAAATTTTTTGGGTCGTGTGATCCATCATGGCACCACTGCATGGATTGATTTTTTGGTCTCAGGATCATACACGTACAATGGTGTTTCATCAGCTGTCACTATTAGTTGAATAATATTGCTTGCTCTACTTGAAAAACGGTCCAAAAGTGCCTTCGCACAGTCCTTTCTTTTCCTCCTGTCATCAGCCGTCAAGAGTTTGGGAACCCACTTGGCAGACAGTTTTCTCATACACAAGTTTTCATGCACGATGTAATGCACCCACTCCAAACTGATGCCTAGGGTATCTGCTACACATTGCAGACCCGTCCTCCTATCTACAAGGATCAGGTTGTGGATACTACCGACAATTTCCACAGTCACTGCGGTCCTTGGTCTTCCTGGTGGTCTTTCCTCATCTTCTGTGCTTGTTCTCCCCCTCCTGAAATCAGCCACCCACGATTTCACTATGCTGTATGAAGGGCACTCCTTGGCTATTGTTTGTTTCAATTCGTCATAAATTTCTTTGGCTTCCATTTTCTTAGAGAAGAGGTACTTGATGATGGCTCTCTTCTCAACTTTGGAAAAACTCACAGTTTTCCGTCGCCATGGTAACTTCAGACCTGTAAAAAAAATTACTATTATCAGGAAATGAATGAAATTTTGCACATGTTATGAGACATTGGGTAACAACGTACTAAAAGGATTTTCATCTATTCAAATTTTTTCCTTGTCAGGCTGGAAACTTATCAAAATCCCCTCGTATAAATGCAAATAACAGAAGGACAAATAAGATTGGACCCTTATGTAATGGACGTGGGATAGTATTAGATACCATAGCTGAAGTTGCAGATGAACTCAACAGTTACTTTGCATCGATATTTACATAAAAACAAACCCTTTGTGTCAATAAGATATTATGGAAGTGAAGTTGAAAAAATGTAATTAATGATGTTGAAATTTCAAATGATTGTTTAATGAGAACCACTAGGTGGCAGTGATCACAGTGTACTGATGTAGAATTTACTTAAAGATGTAACAACCATCAGGGGTAAGGGAAAGGGTTTTTGCTTTTTGCTTTTTTGCTTAAAGGTGACTACAGTGGTCTCAGAGAGTTTTTAAATTCTGTACAGTGGATCGACTGATGATGTTACCAATGGTGAATTCAAAATGGGAAGCCACTTGGCAGACAGTTTTCTCATACACAATTCTTCATGCACGATGTAGATACTATTCATGCCTACATGCGAGTAAGGCTCCTTTGGTTGATGGCATATACCCTATAATCTTAAAGGAGGTGGCAAGTGAGGGCATTGAACCATTAAGGCTTGTTATGAGAACATCACTGGACTCAGGAGGGCTTCCGTTGAATTGATGTAAATTGGAACATAAAGCCGGTTCTAGGAGTGTAACAGGAAATTACCGACTGGCCAGCCTAACTTCAGTAGTAGAAAAAATTATGGAGGCAATGGTCAAGGGTATAATTCAGGATCATTTAGATGGAAATAGAATTCTGTAGGATACACAGCATGGTTTTGTAAAGGGAAAATCATGTTTAACAAATCTGGTTACTAGACATTTTGACAAGTCACTCGTGAGCTGGATTTAGGGAATAATTTCGACATTGTTTATTTGGATTTGAGCAAAGCATTTGACTCAGTCCCACATGAGTGGTTACTTTATAAGTTGGAGCAGGCTGGAATCATAGGGAAAATCCTTAGATGGATAGCACGATGGCTTGAGGGCATCGTGCTATCCATTATTCCTCAGATTGGGTTAATATAAGAAGTGGGGTTCCCCAAGTATCAGTATTGGGACCACTGTTGTTTTTGATTATCTTAAATGACATCTATGAAGGGATGGAGGGTGTGAGGTCTAAACTTGCAGATGATGTAAAGATCAGTAGAGTAGTTAATGATCGCTGCCAAGCAGAGCTTCGGCAGAGTGACCTAGATAGACTTCTGGGATGGTCAGAAAAGTGAGCTATGCTTTAATTCAGCAAAATGCAAGGTCTTACACCTGGGGAACAGCAACCCCAAAATAACTTATACACTTGGTGGAGTTGAACTAAAGTCAGTAGTAGAGGAACGGGACTTGGGACTTATGATATGGTCATACATTAAGTTTGAGAATTGTGGACAGGTTGCAATTGAAAGGTGATTTTATAACTTTTATGTGATTAAATTATAAACTAATTATTTTTTTAAAATTAGTACTGAAGAACCGGTATTTTTTGTATCAATACCAGAAAAAAATGACCGGGATCTCGGTATTGTAAGCCCTGGCAGATACCATCACCCATACGGCACCAATTTATAACTACCTAAGTAGTTGACTATGTATTGAAATGATGTAATTGCACTAACTTGTACGTTAAACTCTTTACATAACCTGACGCTTTAGTCCTAAACTATACTGTAATCTAAATTACTCCATACCATCAGGCATCTCTCATATTTTGGATTTATACGTCACAACTGGGTTGTCATCATTGCAACACCAGGGTACCAGCCCACCCACTGATGAGCCAATAAGCTCCAAAATGGTGCTGTATGTGTGATGGTATTTGCTGAGAATAAGTAACAATAGTCTTCTCCTATGGTGAAGCAGTACTTATTCGAGGTAGCGCAATATCATGGCAACTCGTTGTGAAGGTATTCACAATATGAAATATACCTAATGATGTCAATTTATAACTACCTAAGTAGTTGGCTGTGTACTGAAATGATGCAATTGCACTAACTTCTATATTAGTTAAACTCTTTACATAACCCGAGGCTTTAGTCCTAAACTATACCGTAACCTGAACCTTTAAACAAACACGGCATCAGTGCTTCTCTGGTACCGTGCCATTCTTCATGCAAGATCCAAATAGTTGTAAATACAGTGGTGGGAAATCTGACAGATTCTTGCACCCAATTCTGTACAAACCATAAGGAAATCTCCTCAGGAGCTATTTGCAGTAAAAGTTTGCCTTGAAATGTTATTTTCAGATTGCACCTGTGAGACACTGCTATCACTGCTGGGTTAAGAATCTTCTAATAAAAAGCCATTGGCAAGCTATGATCATAGTGTATTAATTTGGGATTTATTTACAGAAAATAACTGCTGTAGAATTAGAGGGGAAGAGCTTTTGTTTTCTCAAGGGGGATTACAGTGGTCTTAAATCTTTTTAATGGGACCAAATGGTAACTTTAATAAATACAAATTGGAAGTGTTTGTGGAAGTTATTCTGGAAGCCTGAGTTTTTTTGTTTTTTTTTTTTATACCAACAAAAATGTTTTGTTTAAATTGTAGACCAAAATGGATGATAAATTGATTGATGACCTTAGTGGCAGAAAAGAAAGTATTATGGGATGGTTATAAATTATCAGGGGATCTTGAATCATACAGTAAATATTAATTAATTAGTTAAAGTTACAAAGGTATTAAGCATGCTGAGGCAAATTACAAGAAACCCTTAGCTAAGAATGCAAATAACAGTAGCAAAGAAATTTATGTCAATATTTAATTAAAATGCCCACTGAAGAAGTGCAAGAAAGAATGCCAGATGTGTATGTCTAATTTTTAAATTTCACTTTAATGTAAATTATTCAGAATTAAATGTTTTGAATACTGTGAGGTGTTACTATTTATAATTTGTTTGTATATTTTATATACAAATTTGTATTTGTTTGTTTATCATTTTCATCAGTCAAATTAAAAGGATGCAAAATATATTAGGTAACAGCCACAAAGATTATACACTCCATTTCCATTTGCAGGATTAAGTTATTCAGTGTCTTGTCTGACAAATTTGATTAGATACTATGATGTGGTTTCAAAGGAACTGGATGCAAAAAATAATTTTGATATCATATACTTGGATTTCAGGAAAGCTTTTGACACTGTTGCGCATGGAAGGTTACTGTACAGTTTGGAGCAGTATGGTATTAAGGGTAAGTTGCTACAATGGATAAAAGGGTGATTGAGTGGGTGAAGAAAGAGAGTGGTAATCAATGGATGCTGCTCTTCGTGAACTAACATTATTAATGGAGGCTCACAGGGTTCGGTGTTGGGCCCATTGTTGTTTTGTATATATATCAATGTTATTGATGAAGGTATATCAGGCTTCGAGGTGTCGAAGTTTGCAGATGATACAAAGGTTGGCAGGGTTGTTAATGAACGTAATGGCAATGTGTTACTGCAACAGGATCTAGAAAATTTGGGCAGATGGGCTGAGAAGTGGCAACTGAAGTTTAACATTGACAAATGCAAAGTACTGCATATGGGTAGAAGTAACCCCAGAGGAATGTACCAACTGTGTGGTACTACGCTTAGGGTGGTAGAAAATGAAAAAGACCTTGGGAGTAATTGTGCAATCAGATATGAAGTTTTCCAAGCAATGCAGACAGGCTTCCAGAGCAGGTCATGGGGTTTTGTCAGTGATATACAAGAATTTTGCTAGCAGGGAAAAAGGAGGTAATTATCCTTTTGTACAAGGCAATGGTCAGGCCACGCCTTGAGTACTGTGTGCAGGTCTGAAGGCCTCATTTTAGGAAGGTTGTTTGAACGTGTACAGAGACGGTCAACAAGATTGGTGAGAGGAATGAAAGGGTCCTCTTACCAAGAGGGGCTTCAGTTCTGAAACTTGCAGCAGCTGCAGACTAGGCACCTCTGAGGTGATCTGATTGAGGTGTATAAGGCCTTAAATGGGTTGAGCACGCTGAATTCTGATGTGATTCTTCCGCTTGCTCAGATTACAAACCTAAGGAGGCATAAATTCAAATTGAGGAAAGTCTGTTGTAGTATGTTGCACAATAGATGTGCGGAAATTTGCCTTTAGCCAGTGGGTGCTTAATTGCTGGAACAAACTTCCATCTGTCATTATGGAAGTTGATAGCTTAAAGAAATTCAAGGAGTAACTGGACAAACATTTAGAGGGAATGGTTGTGTGAAATTTTTTTTTTTTTTTTTGCTGATGCAAAATAAGCTCATATGCTTGCTTTCTTGCATCACATGCCTCTATTACTATGTCAAATATTAATATGACATTTTTGTATAACAGGTAACTTACAATTACCAAAATGTGTCACTGAATTTTTGCATCACATCAGCATTGTTATATTTACCTGGTTCATACCCAGTGACTGATGAGCTCTGTCCGCATTCTCTTTATCTGTAAACTAATGATTGAGTTAGTTAATTTCAGTTGTCATTATTCTCCTACTCTTGTAGATCTGTTTTGGCTAGAAACAAAGGAAGTAGCACCTATGCATTTACCATTACCGTAAAGATATGAAACAAAAAGAAAGAAGGTTGTCTTATTATTATGAAATTCTGAGTGAACATTCTGTTTGAATTATTTTTGGCATACATAGTGTATCAAAAACATTTAGAAAGCACCTTGTAGTCATTTGTGACGTTAGTTATTCATAAGGTCTCCATGCTTCAGTTATAGTTTTATACCACACTTGTCTCTGATTAAAGGTTATATTATCTTCTATTATCCACTTTTTGAAGTTTGCAAATATAGGTTTTATTTCAAACTTTTCATTGTAAATAACACATGCTATAACTATAAACGTGGGTATATTCTTTTCAAATATTTTGTCATGACTTTATGTTAATGGATTTATCCTGAGCATGGCAGATCATTAGTTGAAAATTTTGTATAACATTTTATGAGAAAAATTAATTTAAGCAATGTAATTAGTAATGTAATTCATCCTATCAGACAAATATTTTTAAATATTAAAGATATGGTTAAAATTACTCTACTAGTTAATAAAACGACCTAGACTAATTGTATCTGTTTTACTCTGTTTTAAATGCTTTCATATATATTGGGACAGTTCATGTGGGGTAATATTACTTTTAAATTGTGTTATCATTATTAATTTTGTGATTCTCCATCTAGGAACATCATTTACAAAGAGCTATTTCAGCCCAACAAGCATTTGGTCACACTGGGGAGCTGGTTATTCCTACACCTGATGTTTATGCCACTCAACTGGAAGTATATGAAGAATTATATCCGGCCACGTATAAAAATTCACGACAACTCATACATGTGCAGCGTAAGTAGCTGATACTGCTTTAAAAATGTCATGTAAATGTTAATTTTAAATTTTTATTTTAGCCCTCTAGCACACCTATCAAAAAATAATAATAATAAAATAGTAATTGAAAAAAAAAAAAGTGTAATTGCATGTGATTGATTTTACAAGGTTAGCTGAAAAGGTATCAGGAGAACTGTGATATAGTGACAGTAAGCATACTTATGGGATGGGTGATTTAATCCCCTTAAAAATTATCTGCTTTTGAGGCTTATCCCAACTTCTTTCCAGAACATCTGCCCTGGTGGTAGTAGTTCTGGAAAGCTGATTCCATAATCACTAAAAGCTTTTCCCTTGTATTACTATAGTTTTTGTATATCATTAAATCAATGCCCTTTCATGTTTTGTTTAGAAATACTGTTCAAGGTGTAGGCCTAAATGGATGTTAGATGAATTAATGAGACTCGTGGCAGAGAAGAAAAATGCATGGGATACATAAATTATCAAGAGACACAGATGCCTATGGTGTGGATATAAGATAGTCTGTAATCAATTCGCAAAGGACGTTATGCAAGCAAAGGCAGAGTATGAGAAATCTTTGGCAAAGGATGCAAAGAAAAACAGTAAAGACTTCTTTACTTATGTGAGCTCTAGGAGGAATGGGATGAATCAGATTGGTTCATTTCATATTGATGGTTTGATTGTTGAGGATTCTGCTCAGTGAGCTGACAAACTGAATGAGTATTTTGCATTTACATTCACATATGAGGAATTCTGTAGGGCAATGGAGGCCAGAAGCTTATCAAACTCTAACAGGGAGTTAAAATTATTTTGTAATAAGTGGAGGAGAAATTGCTGAAATTAAACATAAGGAAGGCACCTGAGGTGGATGGGATCTATCCAGTTATATTAAAGGTGGCAGCAAAGGAAGTAAGCAAGCCCTTAGCCATGATTATGAGGGGCATCCATGGACTCAGGGGATGTCCACATGGACTGGAAATGTGCAAATATATCCCCAATTCACAGAGGGGGATCAAAAGGTGACAGGAGTAATTACAGAACTGTTAGTTTAACTTCTGTTCTGTTGAAAATAATGGAGTCACTGGTTAAAAAAGCACTGCAGGATCATCTAGACAAGACTGCAATTATAGTTCAGACACAGCATGGGTTTGTTAAGGGTTTGTTTGTCTTGTCTGACCAGTTTGATTGGATACTATGATGTGGTCCTGTTATGGGGCAATATAACTTTGTCATTTTTGCACCATAAAAAAACCAAAAACCTACCAACCAACTATGATGTGGTCACAAAGGAATTGGATGCAAAAAATAATTTTGATATCATATACTTGGATTTTAGGAAAGCTTTTGATACTGTTGCACATGGAAGGCTACTGTACAAGTTGGAGCAGTACATTAAGGGCAAGTTGCTACAATGGATAAAAGGATGGTTGAGTGGGAGAAGACAGAGTGGTAATCAATGGACCCTGCTCTTCATGGACTAATGTTATTAGTGGAGTTCCCCAGAGGTCTGTGTTGGGCCCACTTTTGTTTGCTGTATTTATCAACAATATTGATGAAGGTATATCAGACTTAATGTCCAAGTTTGCAGACAATATGAAAGTTGGTAGGGTTTTAATGACAGTTAGGATGGTACACTACTGCAACAGGATCTAGAAAGGTTGAGCAGATGGGCTGAGGGGTGACAACTGAAGTTTAACATTGACAAATGCAAAGTACTGCATATGTGTAGCAGTAATCCCAGAGTAACATTCTGTGAGGTATTACACTCCAGGTAGTGAAGAATGAAAATACCTGGGGGATAATTGTGCAGTCAGATATGAAGTTTTCTGAGCAGTGCACAGGCTGCAAGAGTAGCTCATGGGAGTCTTGTCAATAATATATAATAGCAATTTTGTTAGCAGGGATAAGGAGTTGATTATCCACTTGTATATGGCAATGGTCACACCTTGAGTACTGCATACAGGTCTGGAGGCCTCATTTTAGGAAAGATGTAGAAGCTGCTGGAACAAGTACAGAGATGGGCAATGAGATTAGTGAGTGGAACAAAGGGTTGCTGTTACCAAGATAGGCTTAAGTTCTGCAAAATGCAGTGTCTGGAGACAAGGCACCTGCGAGGTGATCTGATTGTGGTGTATAATGTCTTGAATGGTTTGAGCAAGCTCAGTGTTGATGGGATTTTTTGCCTTGCTCAGATTCCACACCTGAGGGGGCATGAATTCAAATTGAAGAAAGACAGTTGTAGAATAGATGTGCGTCTATTTGTCTTTAGCCAGCGGGCGGTTGATTGCTGGCACAAGCTTCCATCTGTCGTTGTGCAAGTTTGACAGCTTAAGTAAATTCAATGCTGAACTAGACAAACTTTTGGAATTAATGGATGGGTAAAACGGAAGGGTTTTTTTTTGGCTGATGCTATATAAACTTGCCTTCTTGCATCATATGCTTGTGCTAATGCTAATACTTCTGGAAAGCTGGCTTCATAATCACTAAAAGCTTTGCACTTGTATTACTATAGTTTTTGTATATCATTAAATCAATACCCTTTCAGGTTTCCCCCCAGTTTTGGGGGGGAAGTCACGTGTAGTCCTATCTGGTGAATTGGGAATTGTTGGACCACAGTGATTTCACTATTGACCAAAAAACTCCATATAAGTAGTATTGAATACAATAGTGCATTTTCATGATGAAGCAACCAGATTTTGGAGTTATGCTTTTCTTTTCTCTTAATTACAAACTACTTCACGAAGGTATTTCAGAACTTCAGCATAGCACACAACTACTAATTGTTCGTCACCCGGATAATATTTGTGGCGGGCAGCAGTATTGCAGTTTAAAATTCAAGCAAATTGGTCTTCATTTTACTGCACATTTGCTTTGTCTTTTTTCGGCCAGGGAAAGGAGTTCTTTACTGACATAATTGCTGTATCCATTTTCATCCCCATTTATGATACCTTTCAAAAATGTCTCATTGTTAGCTACACATTTAAACAAATTAGAAGCAATTTGTTGGCAGTGTTCACATTGTTTCTCTATTAACAGATACAGCAAGAACTTTGGAGAAACTTAATTCCTTTTCAAAATGATTGTTAAAAGTGGAATGACATGATCCAATGAAGGTACGATTTTCTTTGGAGATTTCGGGAACAATTAATAATCGGTCATTTTTTAGCAAGATTTGCAGTTGTGACACTGGGCCATTCAGATCATGGATCACTTTTAGTAGTCTCCCTACCCTCTTTGAAACAGTGCTGCTAGTTGAAAACTTGTGTAAGGCCCGTTGAAGAGGCTCATTATGTTATTTCAATAGTATTAGTAGTGAAAAATGAAGCAAAAAAGAAAGCTTATTCATTTTTTTCTAATAATACGTCTAATTTTTCCTTAAATTTATTCAAACTACCACTTCCACAACACCAGTTGAAAATTTTTCTTGCAATCATTTATTTTTTGACTGAAAGCAAATTTATGCACATATCCTCTTATTTATGTAGTGCATCATTTCTGAGAAAGAAAAGATGCCATCAGCATTTAGTTTGCTCAATGCACATGGACAGAATTGGTAAAAGAATGGCCAAGAACACTGGAGGAATTGTGTGAAGGGAGTCATAATGAAAAAATGGCTGAGGTAAAAGCCCACAGAAGAAGCACGCAAAAGTTCGATGAAATTTACCGGTAAAAGTACTTTGCCTTAACAGCATTTGTATTGTTGCTCACTCGGTAAACAGACAGTAGGTGTTATTGGTCTGGAGTAGAAGTTGAATCCCACGGGAGCTTGAAACTGTCCCGAAGTGGAGGGATAACCTGACCTTTTTTCTTTAGAATCACTAATTGAATTAACCAATTGAATCACGAACAGAGTCATATTGGAAGTTATGACGTTATAAAAAATGTTCATAACGTAGTTTCACCGGTAAACTTTTTTGAAGTTTTCCGTGCTTCTCTTGTGGGCTTCTTTGCACCCTTTTTTTTTTAATAAACAATTTATCCACTAGTCCACCAGTGATTCTAAAGAAAAAAAAGTCAGGTTACTCCCTCCACTTCAGGAGGGTTTCAATCTCCCATGGGATTCAGTTTCTAATCCTGACCGATAACACCCACTGTATGTTTACTGAGCGAGCAACAATACAAATGCTGTTACGGCAAAGTACTTTTACCAGTAAATTTTATCGAACTTTTGCGTGCCTCTCGTGTAGGCTTTCTTTACCTTCGCCGAAAAATTTTTTTCCAGTGGTAAATTCTAATGGTGAACAGTGGACAACTTGGTTTAATCCTAATTTCCATACAACTTATCTTTTGTCTGGACATGGTTCCTTTTTTGCAAAGTTAAGTTAATTTTGAATCACTCAGCATGCTCTATGTACTTTGTGGACTCCCAGAAGATTTGAACCATCTTTTCTATGAATGTATTGAGGAGACAATTAATCAAAGAAGCTCCTAATTTCAACTCCATTACTCCTGGATGTGAACAAGTGTTAGTTAGTACAAAAGAATGATTAACAAAAGTATTATGGTAGACAGGGTGGATGTAGGCTGAGTGGAATCGTTCTGATTATGGGTGGGAGTCTACCCTGTGAACACTACAGCTTCTAAAGACTACAGAGTCTACTCTGTGAACACTACAGCTTCTAAAGAATCTCACAATACATCCTCCAGATCATCTTCCACTAACAGGTGATTCAGAGCAGCTGTTTAGGAGACCCCTGATGCTTTGGGCAGGCTTGTATCGGAGAAATTGAGGCTCCATTAGGGGGTTAAACCACCACGATGACCCGTTAGATTGCATTGTGGTTGCTTCCTCAATGGATCACCTGGGATTCTGTGGTGCTGTTGTGGTTGTGGGAACTGTATGTGGAGAATGATTGAGTTATTCCCCTTTACTGTTAACTGCTGTACTGTTGGGACTGTTCAGGTTTGAGAAAAGTTAACTTCTTCATTGCGATCACAATTCCTGGTTTAGACTTCTACTTCCTGGATTGGACTTCTCATTTGGAATCTTCTTGGTGGGCCTGCAAGTGTCAATTGGATCCTTGGAAATCATCACAACCTTATGTTAGGACTTTACAGTGTCATATGCCGACCGGGCTAGCCGGGTGGGTAAAGTACCTGCCTAGCAACCCAAAGGTCGCGGATTCGAATCCCGCCTCGGGCTTGGATCAAAGTACTGCAAAAACCTTGGGAGGTGCATTATGGCCACAGAAGCCGATGTGCCAACAACTATCAAAAAAAAAAAAAAAACAGTGTCATATATCTTCATGGTATTATAATATGATATGGGGAAAAATCCATTTAAAGCTTTAAGCACTTCCGTCAGGTCTCCTTGCAGATGCCTAGTTTCCAGACACTCCATTTATAACACTGAATTCATTTTGGTAATAGAACCCTTTTGTGCTCCTGGCTAAACTTGCTTATTTCTGCACTTATTACAAAAGAGCCACATCTTTTCTAAAATGAGGCTCCCAGACCTGTATGCAGTATTACAAAATATGGCCCATATCTGGAATACTGCATATGTATTATACAACTGGATAATCACCTCCTTGTCCATGCTGGCACAATTCCTGCATATCACTGACAGAATGCCATGAGCTGTCCTAGCAACCTATCTGTACTGCTCAGAGAACTTCATGTTAGACTGTGAATTACCCCTCAGACCTTTTTCATTCTCCACCACTTGGTTATGGTGACAATTTGGTAAGTTCTTCCGCAGTTATTGCTACTTTGTATTTATCAGTGGTAAACGTCATTTGCAACTTCTCGGCCCATCTGTCTAATATCTCTAGTCTTATTTTCAAAAGTATTCCCTGATTCTTGTCCTACCCTGCCAACCTTTGTATCATCAGCACACTTGGACATTAAACTTGATATGTCTACATCATCACTGTTAATAAATAAGGAAAACTTTAATGGGTCAAGCACTGAATCCTGAGGGACTCCACTAATGACATTAGTCCATGAAGAGCAGTGCTGTTAATTTTACCTATGTAAAAGTGTGGCACTTGGGTAACATGCCCCAAGTGCCACACTTCTCCAATTTGTACAGCAGTCTTTCATGTGGAATAGTATGACGTCACAATTTATTTTTATTCAGTTCCTTTGTGTTACATAGTTAGAATCTGATTAGATTGATCAAACATCTTCCCTTAAATTCATGCTCTGGTTGTTGTATAATTGTATTCTTATCAAGACAGCTGACCCCATTATTTTCCCTGGCACAGAAATCAAGCATCCAGGTCTGTATTTAATCATCTCATCCTTTGATCCCCTCCCCCTTTGTGAATAGGAGAAACTTTTAGCAGGTATTGCAGACACCAAATGGATGGGAGCTGTACCTAAAACAGTAATTATAAATTTATTCTGGAAGTAAGATCCAGCACTGACAAGTTGTAGCAATAGCTATTGCAGAAAGGATTTTTAACAACTAGTTGAAGATATGTCTAATAGAGGATTTGAGATTGGAAGTAATCATTATGTTATATTGAGTAAATTAAAAATAACACTACTCTGCATTTTGAAAAAATTCGCTGGTGTTCTCTTACAAAAGGGTGTTTCTGAATCATTTTTTAATGCTGATTTCAAAGATGACTTCCATTTGTTTCTATCACAAAAGAAAAATTAGATTTTTTACAAATTTTTATTTGTAAAAAATAATATGTGTTGAAAAGACTATTAAAATGGCGGTGTGGTAAAAAGTCCACTAAACGGTCACCACTCATTTTAAAAACTGATCTACGGTGAGTCATATTTTCTTTTCTTTGATTTTCTTCAGATCCTTCTAATTTACCTCTTCATTATCCAGCAGTAGTCGGCCATCATGTTAACATACCACCTCCCTTGGCACCACCGCATCTCCATGTCTTTAATGTCCTGGAGAAACCTCTCATCCTGTTCTTTATAAACACTTCTAATTTTTGTTCCTATATTTTTTTATGCAAGGTGTTTTAAAAATGTACAACTAGCCCAGCTTCTTGAAGTTTTCCAACATATTTTCGACTATATTCTTGTAATTTGGATCCTTGTTGTTCCCTAAGAAGTTCTCAGCAACAGATCTAAAGCTAATCCATGCCTATTTTTCTCTTTTATTCTTATTTCCCTCAGTTTTTTCAGTTCCTCATCAGTTTGCAAATTTATCATGTTTTAGCTTCTCTTGGGTGATTGATAGGAATTTAGTAGAAAGGTACCCAAAGCAGGGATCTTCCTGAAGTAAAGCTTTCACAACCTATTTCATCAAACCTAGTTTGATATGAAAGGTGGTTTACCAGTGGTTTATGAATTATATTCTTTTATCCAGGCAACAAACTGCCCCTCTTTAACCTTGACATCCCAGTGCTTACTTCTTGCCCGACTGCCCCACTCACACAAAAAGGTAAAGACATTTTGTGTAGCCAGATTGCTGTCCAAGTAACAGCTGACACTTTAAAGTTACCACCGACCAACCAACAATGTTCTTCATACTTAATATTTGTCAAATTATTTGAGTTCTCATATGTTTCTCTCAAATGCAAAGAGTGAGCTGCTGGAATTGACCCATATTTATTTCCACCGTGGTGCAAAATACTTTTGAGACCCCTCTTTGATGAATTAATAAAACGTCTCTACTGTGTAGGATTATAAATAATCATTAAATAGTTCATTAAGGATTTTTTTCAGCATTTCTCCTAACTTAATACATTCAATAATACAACTAATGACACCAGCTTAAATGATTTGTGAAAAATATAGTTCATGATAGAATAACATTTCTGCAATCAGTGTAAAATGCTAAGTTAAATACAGCTGTTAGTTTACAAACATGAAAAAACATGCAGGGTTGTGTAATTAGTGACAAAGATAAGAAGCATAAAGTATTAAAATGGACAAAAATTGAAAAGCTCTGAAATCTGTTAACAACCATTAAATATAAAAACTTTTTGTAAAGTTAAGTGGCATTCTTGCTAATGTGGCTTTAGATGAAGAATGGCAAAAATTTAAGAGAACTTTGGTGGAAACTATGATAGAGATATGTAGGGAAAAAAGTCAGTAAAGTTTGAAAATTTAGAATGCCTTTGTGTACCTAAGAGGTTAAAGAGGAAGTTAGAAAAAATAGAAATTTTTGGTAATAAATGTTACAAATCCTTAGTCACAGCCATTTTCCTTGCACTCACTGTCTCTTGTATGCAGAACTTTCTCTGGCTCATGGCTAAGTATTTTCTGTTTGCTTGATGTAAGGAGTTCATTGACCTTAAATTACAATTTCGTATAATGCTAGGCAGGGACTGCATTTCTGAGAATGTGCATTCATGTCCTAAAGAAGATTAAAAATTGGGGGTGATAGAGAGAGCTAAAAAGGCCTCCATAGCCTAGTGGTCAGGAGTGGGAGTGCAGTAGCACACGCTCCTTGAATAGATCGGGCTTCAAGCCTCTGACTGCTAAATACGGTTGATCTGCCAACCTGCACTGGACCAGCGTGGCAGATTATGGTCCATTTCCCTCAGCATGAATTGTTGAGGAGGCTTCCATCCTGCAGTGGGTTGATAATGGCTGCAGTTTACTTTTTTTTTTTTTTTTTTACTTTTTTTAGAGAGTGCTAAGTCTTGAGTCTACTGAGTAATGCTCTCCTGACTCTTATCCCAGGAATGAATCTTTCAGTGCAGAATGCTTTGGTTCCACAGGAGTAGTCTTAATAGGGGATTCAGCTGTAAGGGAAATAGGAAATATATTCTGTAATAAAAGACATATGGAATAGAATCAGAGTACAGTAAACCCCCGCTATTTGCAGGGGTTACGTTCCTGAGAAATGCCGCAAATACCGAAAACGCGAATACTGAGTTATGGCTCCCATAGTAATAAAGGGGTTCCGTTCCAAAGTATGAAATATATAAGAAAAACTAGTCTAAAATTTTGTCTATGTATGTATTATATGTACCTTCATAATATGACTATGTACATTGACAGAAGGCACATTATAGCCTTAGCAGCTTATGTGCCATTAAGCCTCCATAACAACAACAACAACAACATTGACAGTACATAGTGAAATGCAAGCATAAGGCATCGAAATGAAAATAAGAAACAATTTAATATTAAATGTAATATTTATTAGAAATTTCAAACAAATCTTTCAAACCAGCTTCTTTGCTAGCTAAAAAACTTATCCCGCCAGTGCTCTCACCAGTTTCGCTAAAGTGTTGATAAAGGAGTTTTGCCTTTTCACGAACGATGAATGAACTTAACGGAATTATATTTTGAATTCGGTCTTCTATCCACAGATTTAAAGCCTTTTCCATTTTTTCTAATTTAACATCACGAGTTACAGAGCAAATTTTTGAAGCAATTAGCACATTTTCACGGACACCATGGTGGATTTTTTCTTCCAATTTCTTGATTGATCGTACCCGTGACTCATTGATTTTATAATATTTTGCCACTGAGGAGACACTTTCACCATTAGAAATTTTATCTAATAACTCAATTTTATTCGCTAATGTCACCTTCTTTGATCTTTTCACATTTCCCTTGTTATTCGTAGCCATATTTTCGTATGGGTTAGAAAGAACTTGTCCACAATAAAGTCACTTTCTTTCATTAACACACTCGAAAAAGTCTGTTTTACACTGCAAAACTGTAGATTTATCACTTTTGTAAGCATATCAATTTATAAATTGATAAATTTATTCAATTCATAAGCATATAAATTTAAAGCAAACGACGAAACCTTCCATGACAAGTGCATAACACATACTGAACAAGGATTAGCGAGAAACATCCACGCTCGCGATTTTGTCACCCCTCTCCCCCCACCCATTTGACTGGGAAAGATAATTTTAGCCACGCCCATGTTTTTTTTATGGTGGAAAATGTTCACGGCGCTTTAAAATTCACATTTTTTTAGGTTTCATTTTATATTAAATCAGCGATCGCAAATACAGATACCGCGAATAGCGGGGGTTTACTGTATATCATTCAGGTGCAAAATAGATGCGCCTGCGAATAACCAGTTATCAGTTTTTAAGGATAATAAAGGGTGTGTAACGATCCATATAGATACTAATAACTGGCAATGAAGAATGGCAAAGTGACTTTTTTTTTTTTTTTATGAAACCCCCAAACACGAAAGGTATCAAAACCTATAGTACTTAGTACCGTGCATGGGTTGAAAGAGAAGTATGGGGGGGGGGATGCCGGAAACTTTGCTCTAGAGACTAAACATGGGTTTCGCCACTTCAAGCCCCCAATAAGCAAAGTGGTGGTATTTCACCGGTTGATGAAAGTCATCTACCACCTGATATTAGTAGATCAGATGTAGTAGATCATCCATTATCATACTTAGTAGATCAGATGCACGAATGTTCTGAAAAATGGCAACTGAAGTTAACTGAAGTCTGAATGTTAGGTTTTGTATGTAGGGAAGGGGGATGTATTAGAATTGGTCCAAGACAAAAAAGATTTAACGGTTATGATTCAGTCAAACATGAGATTTTCCCTGTAGTATAAACAGGTGGCTAGGAAGGCACCTGTTGTTCTATGATATATAGGAGCTTCACAAGTAGGGATAAGGATGTCATTATCTCTTTGTATAAGACGATGGTGTGACTGAATGTAGAACACTGTGGTTGGGTCTGGAAGCCAAACTTGAATAAAAATAGAACATCTAGAAAGGATTCAAAAAAAGAGTAGCCAGATTGGTGAAGGGTGCTAATTCATGTGTGTATATGAGAATTGCTCGGAAAGTGTAGACTGTATAGTTTTTGGCAGATGAACGTGATATATCAAGTTTATCTGCTACCCCCAAAACATCTTGGGGGGGAGACTGCATAAAGGTGTATAAGGCCCTTAAGGGAATCAGTAAAATAAGGGAGATATATTATTTTCACTGACAAAATAAGGAACCAGGAGCACAAATATAAAAGGAGAGTAACAGAATACTGAATCTCATTTCCCAACAAAAAAAAATACAAGGATTTACCAGTAAATTTTTTTTTTTTTTTTTTTTTTTTATAACGATTAGTGAATCAACAGCAGGGATTCACAAAAATGGATAGAAATGTTGAAAAATTACATCCAACATAATAGCAGAGACCCCCCCCCCCCCCCCGCACAAAATCTCAAAAATAACGTGTTATGCGAGGTTTGCCACAACTCTCTAACACCATATTATATAAGTACCGTGTTGTGCGAGGATTGCAATTTATCAATCAGTTAGAGTGAAACTGTATTGTAGTAGTACCGTGTTGTACAAGGTTGTCTGTATGTCCAAATAGTCGGTTTTGTAATTTCTTTTATCAATACAATTCGATATTTAATCATTTTTGGCCAATTTGTAAATAAATTCAGTTTGTAGAGACAGTTATTTCAGTTCTAAAGTTTATTTTGCAATAATATTTATAGTGGTGTAATAGGCCTGATGTAGCCAAGTTGTCAGGAGTGAGAGTGCTATTAGCACATGCTCTTTTAGTGGGCTGGGGTTCAAGCCTGTGACTGCTAAATACGGTTAATGTTTGTATTGATGATTTATTATTAACTCCACTGACCTGGTCGTTGTGCTGGAGTATAAACAAGAACATCTTTTTTTATGTGGCCATACATGCATAGATATACACTATATTGCTGAAAGTATCTGGACATCTGGGATTTGGAGAAAATGCATTAGTGGCCATCAGTATACCAAGAATAGGCACAAAAGTAAGCAGATCAACAAAATACAATAGAGGGTCGAGGAACTGAGCGTAGCAACATCCACTGGAGGGGGGGGGGTCATTGTAGGATACCACATTAGCAGTCGTCTGTTCAGGCAATTGTAGCAGAACTGCAATATTCTAGTTCAGCAGTATCTGATGTAATCATTAAATTTCAATGTCATTGTGCTGCTATATCCAGAAAACACTCCAATAAAGAGCAAAGATTGATAGAAACAGACCAGTGGGTGCTCAGAAGTGTGTTATGTAGATCCATCGATCCTTGTCAAATAAACCAAATGTGACCTGGTGCACAGCCTATTGTAACTGGCCCTTGGATTGTTGGAAAACTTGTTGGACTGCTGTTATGGAACAATGAATTAAGGTGCACAGGTTTTCTGATCCGATGATGCAGTTTGATTCTGGTGGATGTGTGGAAAACATTATTTACAAACAGAGTATGTCATCCCAAATGTGAAGTTTGGTGGGGATGCTGCCACCATATGGAGTTGTTCCTGGAGCAGTGAATGCCATATAGTACATTGATATTTTGAACATTTCTGCTCTTCCTACACTGTAGCAGCTGTACATTGCAACACATCATACTGCACAGTCTGTAGTGACTTGATTTTAAGATGTGGGCATATAAAAGCTTCGCTGACCTGTTCAGAGTCCTGACATTAACTCCACCAAACACTTTTTGCTTGAACTGAACTGGAACATTGTCTTTTGGGCCAGGCCAAAATTCCCACAATTAGCTACTGACTGTGGTAGTGCTTGGCCACTGCATTGAAGCAGGATGCACCAAAATACCTTTCCTATTAACAAAAATTGGTTCGGAGTTTACATTGAGGATATGGAATGAAATTAAGGTGAAAGTATGTTATTAAATTTTGTATCAATAAAAGGTTCTTTGAAACATGCTGGCGTCCAGCTACTTTTAGAATATAGTGTGTGTGTCTCCTTCATGATGGTAAAGGATTTTATATACAGTTTCTGAAAAACTTTGAAGCATATTTATCTACTAAAATTTTAATATCTATATTTAATACTTTTATAACATCATTTTTCATATTACAATTTGTTGTTTAATATAATATTAACACATTTACATTGGTTAAAGAGCAACTTAATTTTATTGGCTTGATTAATCAGTAGTTTAGATAATATATTCATATCAGAAAGATATGTAACAATGATTAGTATCATACAGAGATGTTATAATCAGCCCAAAAAATTATAATTTGAGCCAAAACATACCAGAAAGACTTCTTGTTATATCTACATATTTAAAAGTGCAAGCAATTCAGGAAAACTCTTGGTAAATTCCTGATTTATTTTATGAGTTGATCCAGTGTTTAGTAAAACTTTTGTTTCCCCCATAGCTTTTTCAATGGACCAGGACATTCCTGATTATGACATGGATACAGATGATGAAAAATGGTTAACACAACAAGCTAAGAAAATGGATATCAGTCCATTACAATTTGAGGAGATGATGGACAGGTTAGAAAAAAGTAGTGGACAACAGGTTAGCCTTTTGTATTTCAATATGTATTTGGATCTAAATATGAAATTTATATTATTAATAAGTGAATTTGCATATTTATAAATAAGGAGTGGTTGTAATTTTTCTCATATAAAAAGATTTGTAAGGATTAACTATTTGAGAATTATTCATTTTTATGCTGCTAAAAAAACTAAAGGGAGGTTTTTTTACCCTTTTCTTTCCTTCTATTCGTCCTCCTATGTGGGGGAGGGGCAAAAAAAAATCTATATGGGATTCTTCTCCCATCATAGGGTTAGCAGAGGTTAGATTCTTTTACTGATTTAAAACCAATTAGGCGAGAAATGCCACAAATTTTATTTTTTAATTAAAACTGCAAGTGAATTAAATAGCACTCTGCAAGTAAACTTAATTTCAAAAATTCTGCCTTTTTGAAATTAAGTTTATTTGCTGTAGTGGTATGCCTTGGTTCTTGTCATTAATTGTCTTGCCAATCTTTGTATCATTTTCAAACCTAGATAATAAGCTTGATATGCTGTCATCACTATTGCTAATAAATACTCTAAACAGTAAGAGGTCCAGTGCACTGAACCCTGAGGAACTCCAGTGATAACATTAGTCCAAGAAGAGCAGTGCCTATTTATAATGACCCTCTGTCTTCTGTCACTGAACCACCCTTTATCCGTAACAGTAATTTGTCCCTAATGTCACACTGTTCCAATTTGTACAGCAGTCTTTTGTGTAGTACAGCAAAATCTTTAGTGAAATATAAGTATGTGATATCAAAATTATTTTTTGCATCCAGTTCCTTTGTTACTGTGCCATAGTAGCTAATCAGATTGGTCAGACAGGATCCCCTTAACAAACCCATGCTGTGATTTTCATAATTCTATTCCTATTAAGATGATCTTGCAATAATTCTTTAACCACCGACTTCATTATTTTCCCAGAAAATTAGTAGTTGTAGTAGTAGTAGTGGTGGCATGTGATGCGATGCAAGAAAACAAGTGTAACCACATTATGCAGCATCAGCCAAAAAAAAAAAAAAATTCACACAACCATCCCCTCTAAA